>NC_091384.1:12942210-12972210 GCF_038502225.1 Cherax quadricarinatus | reverse complement strand
CTCCACCTCAAGTTTCTGTTTCATTCCTCCACCTCAAGTTTCTGTTTCATTCCTCCACCTCAAGTTTCTGTTTCATTCCTCCACCTCAAGTTTCTGTTTCATTCCTCCACCTCAAGTTTCTGTTTCATTCCTCCACCTCAAGTTTCTGTTTCATTCCTCCACCTCAAGTTTCTGTTTCATTCCTCCACCTCAAGTTTCTGTTTCATTCCTACACCTCAAGTTTCTGTTTCATTTCACCTCAAGTCCTCCACCTCAAGTTTCTGTTTCATTCCTCCACCTCAAGTTTCTGTTTCATTCCTCCACTTCAAGTTTCTGTTTCATTCCTCCACCTCAAGTTTCTGTTTCATTCCTCCACCTCAAGTTTCTGTTTCATTCCTCCACCTCAAGTTTCTGTTTCATTCCTCCACCTCAAGTTTCTGTTTCATTCCTCCACCTCAAGTTTCACCTCAAGTTTCTGTTTCATTCCTCCACCTCAAGTTTCTGTTTCATTCCTCCACCTCAAGTTTCTGTTTCATTCCTCCACCTCAAGTTTCTGTTTCATTCCTCCACCTCAAGTTTCTGTTTCATTCCTCCACCTCAAGTTTCTGTTTCATTCCTCCACCTCAAGTTTCTGTTTCATTCCTCCACATAAAGTTTCTGTTTCATTCCTCCACCTCAAGTTTCTGTTTCCTCCACCTCAAGTTTCTGTTTCATTCCTCCACCTCAAGTTCTGTTTCATTCCTCCACCTCAAGTTTCTGTTTCATTCCTCCACCTCAAGTTTCTGTTTCTGTTTCAATCCTCCACCTCAAGTTTCTGTTTCATTCCTCCACCTCAAGTTTCTGTTTCATTCCTCCACCTCAAGTTTCTGCTTCATTCCTCCACCTCAAGTTTCAGTTTCTGTTTCATTCCTCCACCTCAAGTTTCTGTTTCATTCCTCCACCTCAAGTTTCTGTTTCATTCCTCCACCTCAAGTTTCTGTTTCATTCCTCCACCTCAAGTTTCTGTTTCATTCCTCCACCTCAAGTTTCTGTTTCATTCCTCCACCTCAAGTTTCTGTTTCATTCCTCCACCTCAAGTTTCTGTTTCATTCCTCCACCTCAAGTTTCTGTTTCATTCCTCCACCTCAAGTTTCTGTTTCATTCCTCCACCTCAAGTTTCTGTTTCATTCCTCCACCTCAAGTTTCTGTTTCATTCCTCCACCTCAAGTTTCTGTTTCATTCCTCCACCTCAAGTTTTTGTTTCATTCCTCCACATCAAGCTTCTGTTTCATTCTTCCACTTCAAGTATCTGTTTCATTCCTCCACCTCAAGTTTCTGTTTCATTCCTCCACCTCAAGTTTCTGTTTCATTCCTCCACCTCAAGTTTCTGTTTCATTCCTCCACCTCAAGTTTCTGTTTCATTCCTCCACCTCAAGTTTCTGTTTCATTCCTCCACCTCAAGTTTCTGTTTCATTCCTCCACCTCAAGTTTCTGTTTCATTCCTCCACCTCAAGTTTCTGTTTCATTCCTCCACCTCAAGTTTCTGTTTCATTCCTCCACCTCAAGTTTCTGTTTCATTCCTCAAGTTTCTGTTTCATTCCTCACCTCAAGTTTCTGTTTCATTCCTCCACCTCAAGTTTCTGTTTCATTCCTCCACCTCAAGTTTCTGTTTCATTCCTCCACCTCAAGTTTCTGTTTCATTCCTCCACCTCAAGTTTCTGTTTCATTCCTCCACCTCAAGTTTCTGTTTCATTCCTCCACCTCAAGTTTCTGTTTCATTCCTCCACCTCAAGCTTCTGTTTCATTCTTCCACAAGTTTCTGCTTCAAGTATCTGTTTCATTCCTCTACCTCAAGTTTTTGTTTCATTCCTCCACCTCAAGTTTCTGTTTCATTCCTCCACCTCAAGTTTCTGTTTCATTCCTCCACCTCAAGTTTCTGTTTCATTCCTCCACCTCAAGTTTCTGTTTCATTCCTCCACCTCAAGTTTCTGTTTCATTCCTCCACCTCAAGTTTCTGTTTCATTCCTCCACCTCAAGTTTCTGTTTCATTCCTCCACCTCAAGTTTCTGTTTCATTCCTCCACCTCAAGTTTCTGTTTCATTCCTCCACCTCAAGTTTCTGTTTCATTCCTCCACCTCAAGTTTCTGTTTCATTCCTCCACCTCAAGTTTCTGTTTCATTCCTCCACCTCAAGTTTCTGTTTCATTCCTCCACCTCAAGTTTCTGTTTCATTCCTCCACCTCAAGTTTCTGTTTCATTCCTCCACCTCAAGTTTCTGTTTCATTCCTCCACCTCAAGTTTCTGTTTCATTCCTCCACCTCAAGTTTCTGTTTCATTCCTCCACCTCAAGTTTCTGTTTCATTCCTCCACCTCAAGTTTCTGTTTCATTCCTCCACCTCAAGTTTCTGTTTCATTCCTCCACCTCAAGTTTCTGTTTCATTCCTCCACCTCAAGTTTCTGTTTCATTCCTCCACCTCAAGTTTCTGTTTCATTCCTCCACCTCAAGTTTCTGTTTCATTCCTCCACCTCAAGTTTCTGTTTCATTCCTCCACCTCAAGTTTCTGTTTCATTCCTCCACCTCAAGTTTCTGTTTCATTCCTCCACCTCAAGTTTCTGTTTCACCTCAAGTACCTGTTTCATTCCTCCACCTCAAGTTTCTGTTTCATTCCTCCACCTCAAGTTTCTGTTTCATTCCTCCACCTCAAGTTTCTGTTTCATTCCTCCACCTCAAGTTTCTGTTTCATTCCTCCACCTCAAGTTTCTGTTTCATTCCTCCACCTCAAGTTTCTGTTTCATTCCTCCACCTCAAGTTTCTGTTTCATTCCTCCACCTCAAGTTTCTGTTTCATTCCTCCACCTCAAGTTTCTGTTTCATTCCTCCACCTCAAGTTTCTGTTTCATTCCTCCACCTCAAGTTTCTGTTTCATTCCTCCACCTCAAGTTTCTGTTTCATTCCTCCACCTCAAGTTTCTGTTTCATTCCTCCACCTCAAGTTTCTGTTTCATTCCTCCACCTCAAGTTTCTGTTTCATTCCTCCACCTCAAGTTTCTGTTTCATTCCTCCACCTCAAGTTTCTGTTTCATTCCTCCACCTCAAGTTTCTGTTTCATTCCTCCACCTCAAGTTTCTGTTTCATTCCTCCACCTCAAGTTTCTGTTTCATTCCTCCACCTCAAGTTTCTGTTTCATTCCTCCACCTCAAGTTTCTGTTTCATTCCTCCACCTCAAGTTTCTGTTTCATTCCTCCACCTCAAGTTTCTGTTTCATTCCTCCACCTCAAGTTTCTGTTTCATTCCTCCACCTCAAGTTTCTGTTTCATTCCTCCACCTCAAGTTTCTGTTTCATTCCTCCACCTCAAGTTTCTGTTTCATTCCTACACCTCAAGTTTCTGTTTTATTCCTCCACCTCAAGTTTCTGTTTCATTCCTCCACCTCAAGTTTCTGTTTCATTCCTCCACCTCAAGTTTCTGTTTCATTCCTCCACCTCAAGTTTCTGTTTCATTCCTCCACCTCAAGTTTCTGTTTCATTCCTCCACCTCAAGTTTCTGTTTCATTCCTCCACCTCAAGTTTCTGTTTCATTCCTCCACCTCAAGTTTCTGTTTCATTCCTCCACCTCAAGTTTCTGTTTCATTCCTCCACCTCAAGTTTCTGTTTCATTCCTCCACCTCAAGTTTCTGTTTCATTCCTCCACCTCAAGTTTCTGTTTCATTCCTCCACCTCAAGTTTCTGTTTCATTCCTCCACCTCAAGTTTCTGTTTCATTCCTCCACCTCAAGTTCCTGTTTCATTCCTCCACCTCAAGTTTCTGTTTCAATCCTCCACCTCAAGTTTCTGTTTCATTCCTCCACCTCAAGTTTCTGTTTCATTCCTCCACCTCAAGTTTCTGCTTCATTCCTCCACCTCAAGTTTCTGCTTCATTCCTCCACCTCAAGTTTCAGTTTCATTCCCCCACCTCAAGTTTCTGTTTCATTCCTCCACCTCAAGTTTCTGTTTCATTCCTCCACCTCAAGTTTCTGTTTCATTCCCCCACCTCAAGTTTCTGTTTCATTCCTCCACCTCAAGTTTCTGTTTCATTCCTCCACCTCAAGTTTCTGTTTCATTCCTCCACCTCAAGTTTCTGTTTCATTCCTCCACCTCAAGTTTCTGTTTCATTCCTCCACCTCAAGTTTCTGTTTCATTCCTCCACCTCAAGTTTCTGTTTCATTCCTCCACCTCAAGTTTCTGTTTCATTCCTCCACCTCAAGTTTCTGTTTCATTCCTCCACCTCAAGTTTCTGTTTCATTCCTCCACCTCAAGTTTCTGTTTCATTCCTCCACCTCAAGTTTCTGTTTCGTTCCTCCACCTCAAGTTTCTGTTTCATTCCTCCACCTCAAGTTTCTGTCTCATTCCTCCACCTCAAATTTCTGTTTCATTCCTCCACCTCAAGTTTCTGTTTCATTCCTCCACCTCAAGTTTCTGTTTCATTCCTCCACCTCAAGTTTCTGTTTCTTTCCTCCACCTCAAGTTCCTGTTTCATTCCTCCACCTCAAGTTTCTGTTTCATTCCTCCACCTCAAGTTTCTGTTTCATTCCTCCACCTCAAGTTTCTGTTTCATTCCTCCACCTCAAGTTTCTGTTTCATTCCTCCACCTCAAGTTTCTGTCTCATTCCTCCACCTCAAGTTTCTGTTTCATTCCTCCACCTCAAGTTTCTGTTTCATTCCCCCACCTCAAGTTTCTGTTTCATTCCTCCACCTCAAGTTTCTGTTTCATTCCTCCACCTCAAGTTTCTGTTTCATTCCTCCACCTCAAGTTTCTGTTTCATTCCTCCACCTCAAGTTTCTGTTTCATTCCTCCACTTTAAGTACCTGTTTCATTCCTCCACCTCAAGTTTCTGTTTCATTCCTCCACCTCAAGTTTCTGCTTCATTCCTACACCTCAAGTTTCTGTTTCATTTCTCCACCTCAATTTTCTGTTTCATTCCTCCACCTCAAGTTTCTGTTTCATTCCTCCACCTCAAGTTTCTGTTTCATTCCTCCACCTCAAGTTTCTGTTTCATTCCTCCACCTCAAGTTTCTGTTTCATTCCTCCACCTCAAGTTTCTGTTTCATTCCCCCACCTCAAGTTTCTTAAACTGAAAGTTACATCTAAGATAATGGAACTAAATGGTGAACTGTTGACAATATTAAGGAACAAATACACCTTGCAGAACTTTGTTAGTTTTATAAGCTCATAGACGTTAATAAAGTCTTAATTTGACTTAGGTCATTAAGAGAGCTAATGTTTAATAAACGTCTATTTTCCAACGTCTGTTTCCTCATCAAGCAAAGTTATGCTTCGCGTCCGAGTGGTACAGTTTGGTCCAGTTTGGTACACTTTTGTAGAGTCTGGTACAGTTTAATACAGTTTGGTAAAGTTTGGTATGCTGTGGAACATTTTGGTACAGTTTCATACAGTTGTCAAGCAATGAACAGTTTTCACTCCCTGAGGTCTGAACTCTTGGATCTGGAGTTACCTGGAGTTTACCTGGAGAGAGTTTCGGGGGTCAACGCCCCCGCGGCCCGGTCTGTGACCAGGCCTCCTGGTGGATCAGCGCCTGATCAACCAGGCTGTTGCTGCTGGCTGCACGCAAACCAACGTACGAGCCACAGCCCGGCTGATCAGGAACTGACTTTAGGTGCTTGTCCAGTGCCAGCTTGAAGACTGCCAGGGGTCTGTTGGTAATTCCCCTTATGTGTGCTGGGAGGCAGTTGAACAGTCTCGGGCCCCTGACACTTATTGTATGGTCTCTTAACGTGCTAGTGACACCCCTGCTTTTCATTGGGGGGATGGTGCATCGTCTGCCAAGTCTTTTGCTTTCGTAGTGAGTGATTTTCGTGTGCAAGTTCGGTACTAGTCCCTCTAGGATTTTCCAGGTGTATATAATCATGTATCTCTCCCTCCTGCGTTCCAGGGAATACAGGTTTAGAAACCTCAAGCGCTCCCAGTAATTGAGGTGTTTTATCTCCGTTATGCGCGCCGTGAAAGTTCTCTGTACATTTTCTAGGTCGGCAATTTCACCTGCCTTGAAAGGTGCTGTTAGAGTGCAGCAATATTCCAGCCTAGATAGAACAAGTGACCTGAAGAGTGTCATCATGGGCTTGGCCTCCCTAGTTTTGAAGGTTCTCATTATCCATCCTGTCATTTTTCTAGCAGATGCGATTGATACAATGTTATGGTCCTTGAAGGTGAGATCCTCCGACATAATCACTCCCAGGTCTTTGACGTTGGTGTTTCGCTCTATTTTGTGGCCAGAATTTGTTTTGTACTCTGATGAAGATTTAATTTCCTCATGTTTACCATATCTGAGTAATTGAAATTTCTCATCGTTGAACTTCATATTGTTTTCTGCAGCCCACTGAAAGATTTGGTTGATGTCCGCCTGGAGCCTTGCAGTGTCTGCAATGGAAGACACTGTCATGCAGATTCGGGTGTCATCCGCAAAGGAAGACACGGTGCTGTGGCTGACATCCTTGTCTATGTCGGATATGAGGATGAGGAACAAGGTGGGAGCTAGTACTGTGCCTTGTGGAACAGAGCTTTTCACCGTGGCTGCCTCGGACTTTACTCTGTTGACGACTACTCTCTGTGTTCTGTTAGTGAGGAAATTATAGATCCATCGACCGACTTTTCCTGTTATTCCTTTAGCGCGCATTTTGTGCGCTATTACGCCATGGTCACACTTGTCGAAGGCTTTTGCAAAGTCTGTATATATTACATCTGCATTCTTTTTGTCTTCTAGTGCATTTAGGACCTTGTCGTAGTGATCCAGTAGTTGAGACAGACAGGAGCGACCTGTTCTAAACCCATGTTGCCCTGGGTTGTGTAACTGATGGGTTTCTAGATGGGTGGTGATCTTGCTTCTTAGGACCCTTTCAAAGATTTTTATGATATGGGATGTTAGTGCTATTGGTCTGTTGTTCTTTGCTGTTGCTTTACTGCCCCCTTTGTGGAGTGGGGCTATGTCTGTTGTTTTTAGTAACTGAGGGACGACCCCCGTGTCCATGCTCCCTCTCCATAGGATGGAAAAGGCTCGTGATAGGGGCTTCTTGCAGTTCTTGATGAACACAGAGTTCCATGAGTCTGGCCCTGGGGCAGAGTGCATGGGCATGTCATTTATCGCCTGTTCGAAGTCATTTGGCTTCAGGATAACATCGGATAGGCTTGTGTTAATCAAATTTTGTGGCTCTCTCATAAAAAATTCATTTTGATCTTCGACTCTCAGTCTGGTTAGCGGCTTGCTAAAAACTGAATCATATTGGGTCTTGAGTAGCTCACTCATTTCCTTGCTGTCATCTGTGTAGGACCCATCTTGTTTAAGTAGGGGCCCAATACTGGACGTTGTTCTCGATTTTGATTTGGCATAGGAGAAGAAATACTTTGGGTTTCTTTCGATTTCATTTATAGCTTTTAGTTCTTCCCGCGATTCCTGACTCCTAAAGGATTCTTTTAGCTTAAGTTCGATGCTTGCTATTTCTCTGACCAGTGTCTCCCTGCGCATTTCAGATATATTGACCTCTTTTAGCCGCTCTGTTATCCTTTTCCGTCGCCTGTAAAAGGAGCGCCTGTCTCTTTCTATTTTACATCTACTCCTCCTTTTTCTTAGAGGAATAAGCCTTGTGCATACATCGAGTGCCACCGAGTTAATCTGTTCTAGGCATAAGTTTGGGTCTGTGTTGCTTAGTATATCTTCCCAGCTTATATCGGTTAGGACTTGGTTTACTTGGTCCCACTTTATGTTTTTGTTATTGAAGTTGAATTTGGTGAATGCTCCCTCGTGACTAGTCTCATTTTGTCGGTCTGGGGCTCCACGCATACATGTCTGAACCTCAATTATGTTGTGATCTGAGTATATTGTTTTTGATATGGTGACATTTCTTATCAGATCATCATTGTTAGTGAAGATGAGGTCTAGTGTATTCTCCAGTCTAGTAGGCTCTATTATTTGCTGGTTTAAATTGAATTTTGTGCAGAGATTTAAAAGCTCGTGTGAGTGTGAGTTTTCATCAGAGCTGCCTCCTGGTGTTATTACTGCAACAATATTATTTGCTATATTCCTCCATTTTAGGTGCCTTAAGTTGAAATCCCCCAGGAGCAAGATGTTGGGTGCAGGAGCTGGAAGATTTTCCAGACAGTGGTCAATTTTTAACAGCTGTTCCTGGAATTGCTGGGATGTTGCATCCGGAGGCTTGTAGACTACCACAATGACTAGGTTTTGGTTCTCGACCTTTACTGCTAAAACTTCCACTACGTCATTTGAGGCATTAAGCAGTTCTGTGCAAACAAGTGACTCTGCAATGTACAGGCCAACCCCCCCCTTTTGCCTGTTCACTCTGTCACATCTGTATAGGTTGTAACCTGGGATCCATATTTCGTTGTCCAAGTGATCCTTTATGTGGGTCTCAGTGAAAGCCGCGAACATTGCCTTTGCCTCTGCAAGCAGTCCACGGATGAAAGGTATTTTGTTGTTTGTTGCTGGCTTTAGACCCTGTATATTTGCAAAGAAGAATGTTATCGGACTGGTGGTATTGTTGGTACTGGGGGGGGATTTTTTTTCCGGCATTAGTATCTGTATCTGTTGGTTTGGAGTGGAGGCCATCGACTGTGGTTCCACTCCAGGAATGACTGGATTTGGTGTACGATTTCTGCCATTTCCTGCCAGTTTTTTTTTTCCTTCCTGGCACTAAAAAACCTCTCCCTCTTGAGTGGCTGTGGCTACCCAGGTTTTCCCATGGCCTGGATGTTTTGTATCTTTTTGTCCCCTTTAGATGGTATGCCTGGCAATTTAAGTTATAGCACAGTCTTTCCTGTACTGAAGAGGTACACATTTCAGGGTGAAAAAGCTTACAGGAAGGGAGTTTGCATTTTCCTGTTGTCATATGGGCATGGCATTTTCTAGGGTGATCATAGTTGCATGTCCCTTCTGTTTTTCCAGATTTCCCATGCCAGCAGATACCAAGTGCATAGTATGTGCACAGGCTTGGTTTCCGCTTGCCTTGGGTTTCTGTGACTGTATTCCCTGTTGGTGCATGTTTCCCTGTCTTACTTCTATCCTCCCTAGCACCAACAATGGAGCTCCCACCAGTTGTTTTTGGTAATTTATCCTCACTATTGCTATTGGAGTCCTCTTGTTTGCTATTTCCTGCGGTATTTCTAGTTTGCAATATTGGTTTTATCTTATCTTTGACTACACTTGTTTCCCTACTATGGCTCCTGTCCCCTATGAGGTCATTTATATGTATTCCTTCCTGCGTATAATTCCCGACTACCTGGACAAAATCTCCAGCTTCACCATTACTGTCTCCCAGGACAGTATCTCCAGCTTCACCATTTCTGTCTCCCAGGACAGCACCTCCAGCTTCACCATTACTGTCTCCCAGGACAGCACCTCCAGCTTTACTATTACTGTCTCCCAGGACATCACCTCCAGCCTTACAGTTTGTGACTACATGGCCAGTATCAAGGGCAGTACCATTCAGCCCAGACTTTTTATGTTCCCATCTGTTGTAGAAAGCTTCCAGGTTTTCTATGAAAGCAGCTTTGATGTTGTCCTCTTTTAATACCCTTGTGATTTTAGTCCACAGATTTTCCTCATTTGGGCATACCCAGAAACACTTCTCTGTTTTAATACTGCTTGTAGCTAGTTCTGGGATATCTGCACAAGGGGCGTGACACCAATTTCCACAAAAATGACAATTTATCCATGTGGAAGCCCGTTTGTTTGACTGACCACAGACTACACACAGCTTCATAATGATTTGAATGGTTGATTTACTGCAATTCTACTAGCAACCTCTTGAATATTATATTAATAACCTTAAATGAAGCTCTAGCTATTTGTATTTCTGTTTCTAACTCTTTTTGTATATTGGACAGCTTACCGTCACGTTCCTGATTTTTAATGTTTGTGTTTATAAGGGCGCCTACAACCCCATCCGTTTACAGTCTGCTTTATTGTCCAACGAAACTGTTTGAAACCAGTCCCGGGTTCGGACCAGTCAAGGGTTCGGACCAGTCAAGGGTTCGGACCAGTCGATCTGCTCTGATCAGTGGGTCACTTATTTAAAACATACTGGTCGGTGATTTGAGCTAACACATGAAGGATCTACTGGAAATTATCTACCCGAGTAATATGTGATTTGACTGATACGAAAGTATAACTTGCGTGTTGAAGAGCCGGTGATATCTGGCAGCTCCTACAATGACGAACGGTCGACCTCCTTGTTTATCATTCGCTGTATCTGGCTTTTCTATTTTTTTTTTTTTTTTTCCGTCTCCACCACAATAAATGCTATATTATCACTATAGTTGACTGGTGCAAATTTTGGAGGAAGGACGCTTTTTCTGTAGTAATAATTGCTTCTCGTTGTGTATATTGCGACCGCTGGTAACTACAGGTTATATGAAATTCACAGTAACGTCTCGTATTTCAAGAAAAAGAAACTAATGAAAGTCACTCCACTCCACTAAGTACCATTATAATACTGGTTAGTTGCTACTACAACACTGTATTCTGCTATTCACTGGTATCACTAGATTATATGCGAGTACACTAGCAAGCCAGGAAGATTATTAAAAACAGCTGACCTGTGGTAAGTTTCTGGCGACTTCTGGCACCTGCCTCTATAGGCTTATCACTTCATTTACAAATTCACCTGTTTTCAAATGACACTTTAGCCTTTATCATCAATATACTAGGGAGCCACTGTAGTATACACTATACACTATGTATACTCAATGTTATCAGGGAGACTTTCTTTCCTCTGACACGAAAAGTTCAATTATTATTATTTTTTTCCACACGGGACACAGGCCTATGATTCCCCTCTGGCAGTAAACTCTGCTAGGTAGTGCACACTAATTCTCCTTTTTTGACTCAGTATATAATGTTTTCCGCCCAAGATTGGTTCCAGGCGCTAGAGGGATGTATCGTATAGGATTGATGACACAAATTAAAGTTCTAGCACGTAAGAGCGACCGTGAAAACACGAGATAACCCGGAGCACAACGAGGCACGCTGACACGCTGACACACACACACCCTGATGTGAGTTCCCACATTATAACTTTTATACCAGAACAATGATCAAATTCCGAGTTCCAGGTTTAACTATCATTTTGACTACATCATTTGATGTGTTCAGCAGTTCACTGCATACTGACAAACCACACCAAGTGGTCCGCACAAACCACACCAAGTGGTTCGCACAAACCACACCAAGTGGTCCGCACAAACCACACCAAGTGGTCCGCACAAACCACACCAAGTGGTCTGGACAAACCACACCAAATGGTCCACGCAAACCACACCAAGTGGTCCGGACAAACCACACCAAGTGGTCCGCACAAACCACACCAAGTGGTCCGCACAAACCACACCAAGTGGTCCGCACAAACCACACCAAGTGGTCCGCACAAACCACACCAAGTGGTCCGCACAAACCACACCAAGTGGTCCGCACAAACCACACCAAGTGGACCGCACAAACCACACCAAGTGGTCCGCACAAACCACACCAAGTGGTCCGCACAAACCACACCAAGTGGTCCGCACAAACCACACCAAGTGGTCCGCACAAACCACACCAAGTGGTCCGCACAAACCACACCAAGTGGTCCGCACAAACCACACCAAGTGGTCCGCACAAACCACACCAAGTGGACCGCACCAGCCACACCAAGTGGTCCGCACAAACCACACCAAGTGGTCCGCACAAACCACACCAAGTGGTCCGCACAAACCACACCAAGTGGACCGCACAAACCACTCCAAGTGGACTGCACAAACCACACCAAGTGGACCGCACAAACCACACCAAGTGGACCGCACAAACCACACCAAGTGGTCCACACAAACCACACCAAGTGGACCGCACAAACCACACCAAGTGGACCGCACAAACCACACCAAGTGGACCGCACAAACCACACCAAGTGGTCCGCACAAACCACACCAAGTGGATCGCACAAACCACACCAAGTGGTCCGCACAAACCACACCAAGTGGTCCTGTGGTTTAAAGCATCATGTGGTTCTCGCTTACCATGAGGCAGGCCAGTACAACACGGGTTCGAATCCTTGGCCAGCACAGGGTTGTCATTGATCAATACCACTCGTTCGTGATTACAATAGTAAATAAATACTGCTTGTGAGGCTAGTACACCAAATAGGGATGAGAATGAAATTAGCTTAGAAGCTCCCACACCTACATATGCCCTCGGATGGCGGCCCCACAGCTAGCTGTGTGTTGGCTGCACCATTCTTGAAGGGTTAGGTGGTCCTGTGGTTTAAAGCGTAATGTGGTTCTCGCTTACCATGAGGCAGGCCAGTACAACATGGGTTCGAGTCCTTGGCTAGCGCAGTGTTGTTATTGATATATATATATATATATATATATATATATATATATATATATATATATATATATATATATATATATATATATATATGTCGTGCCGAATATGTAAAACTGGTCAATTAGCAAGAACTCATTTAAAATTAAGTCCTTTCTAAAATTTTCTCTTATACGTTTAAAGATATATTTTTTTCATTAATGTTAATGTAAAAAATTTTAATTTTGCACCAAAAGAATCTTAGAAAACTTACCTAACCTTATTATAAAAAGAGCAATTTATTTTAGCCTAACCCAACTAAATACATTTTAAATACGTTTACAATAATTTAATACTAAACAAACACAATCAAATATATTTTTTTCGTTAGGTTCAGAATGATTTTGGCGGAATTATTGCATACACAAATTTTCACTTGTCCTATATGGCAAGATGAGCGTTGCTATTTAAGCCAAGATCGCAAGTTCTGCCTATTCGGCACGACATATATATATATATATATATATATATATATATATATATATATATATATATATATATATATATATATATATCAATAACAACACTGCGCTAGCCAAGGACTCGAACCCATATTGTACTGGCCTGCCTCATGGTAAGCGAGAACCACATTACGCTTTAAACCACAGGACCACCTAACCCTACAAGAATGGTGCAGCCAACACACAGCTAGCTGTTGGGCCACCATCCGAGGGCATATGTAGGTGTGGGAGCTTCTAAGCTAATTTCATTCTCATCCCTATTTGGTGTACTAGCCTCACAAGCAGTATTTATTTACTATTGTAATCACGAACGAGTGGTATTGATCAATGACAACCCTGTGCTAGCCAAGGATTCGAACCCGTGTTGTACTGGCCTGCCTCATGGTAAGCGAGAACCACATGATGCTTTAAACCACAGGACCACCCAACTCTACAAGAATGGTGCAGCCAGCACACAGCTAGCTGTTGCGCCAGCATCCGTGGGCATATGTAGGTGTGGGAGCTTCTAAGCTAATTTCATTCTCATCATTCGTCTCTCGACCTCCGGGGAGAGAGGATGCACGTCTAGTAGCTACACCTGCTGTCTGGTGGTGACCTTTTGCAACTGGAAGACATGATGGCGGTTCGAGTGGGTCAGAGAATCAACGCTGTTTGTATTCAGCTGGTACATGGCACGCTCAGTGGCGAAACAATGAATACCTTGCTACCTCCCATCATCAGAGACGTCTATGGTGTGGCTTTAAACGGGATGTCCAGAGTACTCCTGAAAATGAATTGTGTCTGCTTCTACGACAGAATCGTTGATGAGTACCAAGAGAGGAAGATGACTGTGAACTCGACTGTGGACGTCGTCTTGCACGACGTATCTAAGTACTATAAGTGGGTGAAGGTGAGAAACGTCCCTTTCGTGGCGACTGCGTATGGTATACAAGAGGCTTTCAACATTTATGGTAAAGTCCATTCAGCTACTACGGTAGTATGGAAAGATGGGCCGTACGAGGGACTGCCGGAGGGTTTTTATACCCTTAAAATGACTTTGGCTAGGCCTATACCATCCTACGTCACGCTAGTGGGTTACAGGACGCAGGTCTTCGTGCACTATGCCGGCCAGAGAAGTACCTGTCGCTTATGTAGCTCCTACGATCATATGACAGCAAAGTGTCCTAGGAGACAGCCTACCAGGGCACCTGGCATGTCAGCTGTGGAGCAGCGCCCTTGTGAGTTGATGCCGGAGCTGGGAGAGGGCGAAGCAAGGACAATTGGTCGTTGGAGTGATGAGGTTGATCGAGAAGAAAGGACGGCCGGTACGTGTGTCACACTCTCGGTAGGCTCGGGGGAGCCGACGAGACCGTCGGGGGCTCCACTGAGAAGGAACGATGTGCCTCAGGACGACTTACTGGAGGACGTGTTGAGAGGTTTTTTGGACGGGTCGGGGACATGCGCCTTAAGTGTTGCCGAGGCCGATGTGAGGGAGGAACAGCAGTCTGTGGTAAAAACATTGTGTGGAACTCGCTTAGAGCAAGTGGTGGAGGTGGAGGTCCATCAGGAGAATTTGTCAGACTAGGACATGTGTGTGGGTGGTGGCTCTAGGAAAGGGCCAGCTGGCACAGAAGAGGCCGAAGAGGTACTCACGCTGGGGCAGAGGCCGGGCAAAAAAGCTTGGGCAACGGAGGAGTTTTTGGACCAAAAGGATCCAGTGGAGATTGAGTTATGCAGTGAAAGGGCAAAAGGTAGGGAGGGAGCCAAGGGAAAGTCTGGTGAGGCGTCAGGTTGATGCACAGGTAAAGGTATGGTAGGCAAGCCACAGCGGCATAGAGGGAAGCCGCCATTCTTATAATTTTCAGGTGTGTCACCCTAAATGTGAATGGTCACAAGTCTGAGATCAAAACTCTGTGGTTGGTATGGTTTTTAAGTAGATTTTAGGTGGACGTGTGTTTCTTGCAGGAACACAATCATAAGAATGGTAGTGAGTTGTTGTTGAATGGGTATAAGTTGTACATTAGTTGTGCTCGGCAGTTGAAAGGGGGGGTGGCGATACAGATAAAGGAGACCAACCCCTTATGTGTCACAGGAGGCAGGCGGGAGGGTTGTGTGGGTAGATGGTGTATGGGGTGATAGAAGGGCATGTTTCATAAGAGTGTATGTGCCAGAGTCGAGCAATACACGGGTAAAGGTGGATTTTGTGAGGGAAGACTTATTGTATCGTCTGCGAGGATTGCCTGGCATCACGATTATTGGTAGGGATTGGAATTGTGTAATTCGGGGCCGGGATGTTGAACCGAGGGGGGCGAGTTGTGTTTTAACTGTTCTGAGGGATGTATTGAGGGACGTAGGTGTCGTAGATGTTGCAGGAAGGGGAGGCTATATGGTGGAGCACATGTTCGTTCGTAGGGGGTATGCTGCAAGATTAGACAGAATTTACGTCATGCAGGGATTGGAGGTAGGGAGGGTGCAGACATTTGACGTGGGTTTCTCGGATCATAGGGCAGTGATAGTAGATCTGTCGTGGGAGGGTGCCGTGCATATTTACCCCTGCTATTGGAAGTTGAATGTGCGGCTACTCATGGGGGAGGGTAGGGGAATGGGTTTTGAGGAGTAGTGGAATGGTTTTTGGGGTGCTAGGGATAGGACTATGGAGCTTATAGACTGGTGGGAGTTGCAGGCAAAACCTGGGATAGCGGATTTTTATAGGGTCAAGGGACGTGAGGAAGCAAGATGGAGATATGGCTTGCAGAATTATTTGGAGGGACAGCTGTAGGCATGTTACAGGAGGGGGGAGGGGGGAAGATATTGCACTGCTTCGAGGTAGGATTGGGGAAATTCATATCGAACGTTTTGATGCAGTACGTTTTCGTTCAGGGTTGGACGGTGTGTTGTGGGGAGATAAACCAACTGGGTATGTTTTGCGTAAGTTTAGGGAACGTAGGAGAGTGACCATGTTATTGCAGTTAGTGACTAGTGCGGGGGTGGGAGATTACCCGGAAGGTGCGGTCCTCATCTCCACGGAGAGCATGAGCATTTATGCTGATGAATGGTTCAGGGGAAAATGGAGAGAGTGTGGGAGGTAGGGCACCTGGCAGGAGTCTTTCGGTAGGGGGGTTCCTAATGCTATTGGAGAAAAGGTTAGGGTGGGGTTGGAGGCTGATCTTAGTGAGGCTGAGGTGGCAGATGCGGTCTTCAGCATGAGTACGGGTAAGGCATCAGGGATTGATGGTTTGCCTATTGATTTTTATAGGGCTTATTGGGGGTGCATGAGGAATTGTTTTCTTGGGGTTTTGAACAATATGCTAAATGGGCAGAGAATGGGTGAGTCACAATGTACAGGCATAGTAGTATTAGTACCGAAGAAGAAAGAGGCACAGGTGCTGAGTGCTTTCTGGGCAATTTCCTTAATATGCACGGGCTATAAGGTGTTCGCAAAGATTCTAGGGAATAGAATGAAGGCGGTTCTGGGATAGCTTTTACACTGCGGGCAGTTCGGAATTCCAGGGAGGAGGACATGGGTGCATAAGGAATTTCTTAGAAGGCTGTGGAGGGGGGGGGTCTAGGGGTGGATTGGGAGAATGCATATGATTGTGTGGACAGGGTGTTTTTGCGTGAGAGCTTGAGTGGTTTGGGCTTTGGAGCCAAGGTGGTAGGGTGGGTGGATGCATTGTATGCGGGGGTGAAGATGCGGGTGCAGGTGAACGGTTGGTTGTGGAGGGGGGGGGGTCTAGGGGTGGATTGGGAGAATGCATATGATTGTGTGGACAGGGTGTTTTTGCGTGAGAGCTTGAGTGGTTTGGGCTTTGGAGCCAAGGTGGTAGGGTGGGTGGATGCATTGTATGCGGGGGTGAAGATGCGGGTGCAGGTGAACGGTTGGTTGGGTTGTGAGATTCGTATGGAGAGGGGTTTGTGGCAGGGTTGCCCGCTTTCACAGCTGTTATTTGCTTGTGTACAGAATCCATTTTGTGAGCTTGTAGACCGAGAGTTATGTGGGCAGTGAGGTGAGGGGAATGAAGCGGGGGTTGTGGGTTACGTTGATGATACCATGTTCTTACTTAGTGGGAAGGAGGATTTTTCAAGGGTGGGTAGAGTCATCGAGAAGTTTGGGGCCATAACGGGAATGAGGGTAAACAAAAGCAAGTCGATTGTGATGAATGGTTTGAAAAACCGACAAGTTGAAGATTGAGACACTTATGCAGCATATGGGAATCTTTATTCAGGAAACGTTTCGCCACACAGTGGCTTCATCAGTCCAATACAAAGAGGAAGGCGTAAGGAGAGGAGGAGAATGAGGTAATCAGTCCCTCAACCTGGAGTCGATGTGTTCAGTCCATCAATCTTGTAGAATGTACAGCATAGGGATGTAGACGTGGCTTATATACTGTAGTGAGGTGACGTGAAGCAGATGGAGGCGGGGTCATAGTGGTACCATCCACTAGTCGAAGTAGGTCTTCGTCCAAAGGTTGAACAAGTGTTGAAGAATTCTTTGTAACAAGACCCCATGATGCTGCCGTGTCTGACAGTTGTGATGAATGGTTTGAAAAACCGACAAGTTGAAGATTGAGACACTTATGCAGCATATGGGAATCTTTATTCAGGAAACGTTTCGCCACACAGTGGCTTCATCAGTCCAATACAAAGAGGAAGGCGTAAGGAGAGGAGGAGAATGAGGTAATCAGTCCCTCAACCTGGAGTCGATGTGTTCAGTCCATCAATCTTGTAGAATGTACAGCACAGGGATGTAGACGTGGCTTATATACTGTAGTGAGGTGACGTGAAGCAGATGGAGGCGGGGTCATAGTGGTACCATCCACTAGTCGAAGTAGGTCTTCGTCCAAAGGTTGAACAAGTGTTGAAGAATTCTTTGTAACAAGACCCCATGATGCTGCCGTGTCTGACAGTTGTGATGAATGGTTTGAAAAACCGACAAGTTGAAGATTGAGACACTTATGCAGCATATGGGAATCTTTATTCAGGAAACGTTTCGCCACACAGTGGCTTCATCAGTCCAATACAAAGAGGAAGGCGTAAGGAGAGGAGGAGAATGAGGTAATCAGTCCCTCAACCTGGAGTCGATGTGTTCAGTCCATCAATCTTGTAGAATGTACAGCATAGGGATGTAGACGTGGCTTATATACTGTAGTGAGGTGACGTGAAGCAGATGGAGGCGGGGTCATAGTGGTACCATCCACTAGTCGAAGTAGGTCTTCGGTTTTTCAAACCATTCATCACAACTGTCAGACACGGCAGCATCATGGGGTCTTGTTACAAAGAATTCTTCAACACTTGTTCAACCTTTGGACGAAGACCTACTTCGACTAGTGGATGGTACCACTATGACCCCGCCTCCATCTGCTTCACGTCACCTCACTACAGTATATAAGCCACGTCTACATCCCTATGCTGTACATTCTACAAGATTGATGGACTGAACACATCGACTCCAGGTTGAGGGACTGATTACCTCATTCTCCTCCTCTCCTTACGCCTTCCTCTTTGTATTGGACTGATGAAGCCACTGTGTGGCGAAACGTTTCCTGAATAAAGATTCCCATATGCTGCATAAGTGTCTCAATCTTCAACTTGTCGGTTTTTCAAACCATTCATCACAACTGTCAGACACGGCAGCATCATGGGGTCTTGTTACAAAGAATTCTTCAACACTTGTTCAACCTTTGGACGAAGACCTACTTCGACTAGTGGATGGTACCACTGTGACCCCGCCTCCATCTGCTTCACGTCACCTCACTACAGTATATGAGCCACGTCTACATCCCTATGCTGTACTTTCTACAAGATTGATGGACTGAACACATCGACTCCAGGTTGAGGGACTGATTACCTCATTCTCCTCCTCTCCTTACGCCTTCCTCTTTGTATTGGACTGATGAAGCCACTGTGTGGCGAAACGTTTCCTGAATAAAGATTCCCATATGCTGCATAAGTGTCTCAATCTTCAAAAGCAAGTCGATGTTGTTAGAGGTGGGCACTTGGGTAGCCAGGAGATTGGGTCAGGGATTTGGATGGAATGTCGTGGAACAGATCAAGATTTGTGGGATTTGGTACACAGCTGATTGGCAGGACAGTAGAATGGTTAATTCGGAGGTGGTTAGGGACAGGGCGGTGGGTAGGCTACATGGCCTTCGGGCCAGAGATGTTACGTTGCACCAGTGGGCAGTGGTTTTGAATTCGTTGGTATACAGTAAGGTTTGGGGGACGGCAGCAGTATATCCCTTGAGGAATTGTGATGTAATAGACATCCAGAGAAGGGTGTTAAGGTATATATGGGGTTATGGGAGGGCGTGGTTAGGACGTGACATAATAATGACTTGGGTGTGTAAGGGGGGATTGGGGTTGTTGGCATTGGGGACCAGGGTGAGGGCAATATATGTCAAGATGCGATACCTCAGAGGGGGGATCAGGGGTCGGCGTGTGGGGGAGGTGATGAAGGACGTTTGTTGTTGGTGGAGTGGGAGGGACCTGGAGGTGTGTGAGGATATCTTGCAGTATATGTTAAGGGTTCGAGATGTGCGTCATTTGCGAATAGGGAGGCTGGTGAGAGTTGAGTATTGTCGGGAGATGCTACAAGGGGTGGTTGTCTTCCCCACATATGAATGGAAGGTATTATGGGAGGAATTTCGACAGCTAAAAATTCCTGCAAGGGTGAGAGAAGTGGTGTACAGATTCCTCATGGGAACATTGGCGTCAAAAGAGGTGTTGAAGCAGATGGGATATGTGAGTGATGCGTCATGTGCACATTGTGGTGACGTGGAAAATGCCTTCCATATGGTGTATTTTTGTCCTTTTTTAGAAAATGTACGGGTGTGGTTGAGGGGTGTTTTTGGGTTACTGGGGGGGAGGGGGGTCCTTAGGGCTTTACTTTTAGACGTGGGAGGAGTGTCTCGTGAGGTGGCAAGGGTGTTAAGGTATATATTGATTGATTTTTTGTACGTTTCTTGGAGAATGAGGGAGGTGGGGGGTAATGTCAGAATCAAGGCTTTAGTGGCGAGTTTTTATAGGTCGGTGGGTAGGAATAGGAGCTTATATGGGGTCAGCGGGTTACCCTTTTTCCAGAGAGTTATCGGGGTCTGACGGTGGCCCGACTGCTACAGTTGGTGCCAGGGAAGGACAGCAAGGGGTTGGCTTCCGGTGGTGAGTGATGAGTGCTTGGAGAATGGATGTAGTAGGGTCAATGCGGCGATTGTGGCTTCTAGAGTGGTGTGGCGACGTGAGATAACTTTTGTTTTGGTGTGTATCTTGTGTGAGGTTGGAATACGTCAGGAGAGTGTGCATCATGTTCCAGGATGAGGACGATGCCAGATGTCCTCGAGGTTAGTATACTGGCTGATGAGATGGAGGCTTGTATTCCTCCATAGTTTTCAGGTGGTTCTAGTTTTCGCCTGCTTAAGTTTTACCTTGCCTAGTAATTGATATATGTCTTAACGGTCATTTATTTATAGAGTGGGAAGTGTGTTGCCTCTAGTGTTTCGTCGCTGTTCACGTTTGGTTCAAGCATGTATGTGGTTATAGTGTGGTGGTTTTGTATTTGGTTTTGGGGTATTGTGTTGGGGCGGATTATTTAGAAGCTTGTTTGCTCAGGCAAAGGAACCCAGTGTATTGCTCCTGTTGGTGACTACAGAGTCAGTCCAGAGTGTATGGTTCTGGGTTTAGGTGGTGGTCATATCGAGTTTGTCATTCAATGTACCATGTTTTGACATGGTGTAATGTTCTGTCTGTATGAGGGCCTTTGTGTGTGTGTGTGTGTGTGTGTGGTGTCCAGTTATGGACATGTGGCTTTCTGTAAGCGAGGTGGAGGTTATATTTAGTACATGTATTCTAAGCATTTGGAGGTTCTGCCAAGGTGCCCTCTTAGATGATGTTCACAGAGGGGCCAAATGGAAGATACTTTTGAAATAATGTTCACAAAATTTTTTTGTGTTGTACAAGAAGCTGGGAATTTGTTCTGTAGCCCCAGATATTAACATATTGCATTGGTTTTTATTCACAATAATGTTAATAAGCATTACTACTGTAGTGTGGGTGAGGCGCCTGCGTGCACCAGGCTCATGTACTCTCTGTATTATGTCTTTGTTAATGTTAGGATGTTCTCTGTGATAGGAGACTGCAATGTACGTGGCCCCAATAAGTGCTCCCCCCTGATGGGAAGGTTACCGTGGTATTAATGCATATATACCTACGGATAACAGGGATATGTTAATTGTTCTTACTGTGTACCTTGTGTGTTTTGGGAGGAGCCGGGTGCTCTAGTTCGAGGGGAGGGGGTCTTGTACCTAGCCATTGATATAACTTTTGTGTATTGGTTAGGTTACCAGTATTCAACATCTTTCACAATGTTATAACTATGTTTCCGGCTTATTTACTGTACCAAGTAAGCGCCTTTTAAATAAAAATATCTATATTGCATATAGTAGGTTTTTTATGTAAATGGTAATTAAGATTGATGTATTATTTTCTGTACCTGGGATGTCTTTTTGAGTTACTTGGCGTATATCATAAGACTTTTTTTTTTTTAATTTATCATTACTTGATGTGTATTCAATGTTTTAAATAAAATGTGTTTTTGGGTTCTCTGGGAGGAGATTATTACTTTGTAATATCTTGTAATTTGGGGCTGTATAGACCTAGAATGTTTCTGTACATAAAATGCTAATATACAATACAACTGAGAGTGCAATGCATTAGTTTATATATAGAGTTTTCATACATGATATGAATAAGAGTGCCAGGTTGGATTGTAGCTATTTTTTGTTAAGGTATGTTCAGGTGTAGGTTGTCCTCTGTTTAATTATATGGATGTTTTGTTATATATTGCTTCATGTTTCTTGATTAAGTCAATTATGTATAACATACATGTATAATGTATACTGTGTTTTTTAAATAAAATATATAAAAAAAATCATTCTCATCTTTGTTTGGTGTACTAGCCTCACGAGCAGTATTTATATATTATTGTAACTACGAACGAGTAGTATTGATCAATAACAACACTGCGCTAGCCAAGGATTCGAACCCATGTTGTACTGGTACCAAACAGGGATGAGAATGAAATTAGCTTAGAAGCTCCCACGCCTCGGTATGCCCTCGGATGGTGACCCAACAGCTGTGTGCTGGCTGCACCATTCTTGTAGGGTTGGGTGGTCTTCTGGTTTAAAAAGTCATGTGGTTCTATTAAGTCCTTTATAAAATTTTCTCTTATACGTTTAAAGATATTTTTTTTTTCATTAATGTTGATGTAAAAATTTATAATTTTGCACCAAAAGAAACTTAGAAAACTTACCTAACCTTATTATAACAAGCGCAATTTATTTTAGCCTGACCCAACTAAATATATTTTAGATTTGTTTACAGTAATTTAATACTGGAGTTTACCTGGAGAGAGTTCCGGGGGTCAACGCCCCCGCGGCCCGGTCTGTGACCAGGCCTCCTGGTGGATCAGAGCCTGATCAACCAGGCTGTTGCTGCTGGCTGCACGCAAACCAACGTACGAGCCACAGCCCAGCTGGTCAGGAACCGACTTTAGGTGCTTGTCCAGTGCCAGCTTGAAGACTGCCAGGGGTCTGTTGGTAATCCCCCTTATGTATGCTGGGAGGCAGTTGAACAGTCTCGGGCCCCTGACACTTATTGTATGGTCTCTTAACGTGCTAGTGACACCCCTGCTTTTCATTGGGGGGATGTTGCATCGTCTGCCAAGTCTTTTGCTTTCGTAGTGAGTGATTCTCGTGTGCAAGTTCGGTACTAGTCCCTCTAGGATTTTCCAGGTGTATATAATCATGTATCTCTCCCGCGTGCGTTCCAGGGAATACAGTTTTAGGAACCTCAAGCGCCCCCAGTAATTGAGGTGTTTTATCTCCGTTATGCGCGCCGTGAAGGTTCTCTGTACATTTTCTAGGTCAGCAATTTCACCTGCCTTGAAAGGTGCTGTTAGTGTGCAGTAATATTCCAGCCTAGATAGAACAAGTGACCTGAAGAGTGTCATCATGGGCTTGGCCTCCCTAGTTTTGAAGGTTCTCATTATCCATCCTGTCATTTTTCTAGCAGATGCGATTGATACAATGTTAAGGTCCTTGAAGGTGAAATCCTCCGACATGATCACTCCCAGGTCTTTGACGTTAGTGTTTCGCTCTATTTTGTGGCCAGAATTTGTTTTGTACTCAGATGAAGATTTAATTTCCTCGTGTTTACCATATCTGAGTAATTGAAATTTCTCATTGTTGAACTTCATATTGTTTTCTGCAGCCCACTGAAAGATTCGGTTGATGTCCGCCTGGAGCCTTGCAGTGTCTGCAATGGAAGACACTGTCATGCAGATTCGGGTGTCATCTGCAAAGGAAGACACGGTGCTGTGGCTGACATCCTTGTCTATGTCAGATACGAGAATGAGGAACAAGATGGGAGCGAGTACTGTGCCTTGTGGAACAGAGCTTTTCACCGTAGCAGCCTCGGACTTTACTCTGTTGACGACTACTCTCTGTGTTCTGTTAGTGAGGAAATTATAGATCCATCGACCGACTTTTCCTGTTATTCCTTTAGCACGCATTTTGTGCGCTATTACGCCATGGTCACACTTGTCGAAGGCTTTTGCAAAGTCTGTATATATTACATCTGCATTCTTTTTATCTTCTAGTGCATTTAGGACCTTGTCGTAGTGATCCAATAGTTGAGACAGACAGGAGCGACCTGTTCTAAACCCATGTTGCCCTGGGTTGTGTAACTGATGGGTTTCTAGATGGGTGGTGATCTTGCTTCTTAGGACCCTTTCAAAGATTTTTATGATATTGGATGTTAGTGCTATCGGTCTGTAGTTCTTTGCTGTTGCTTTACTGCCCCCTTTGTGGAGTGGGGCTATGTCTGTTTTTAGTAACTGTGGGACGACCCCCGTGTCCATGCTCCCTCTCCATAGGATGGAAAAGGCTCGTGATAGGGGCTTCTTGCAGTTCTTGATGAACACGGAGTTCCATGAGTCTGGCCCTGGGGCAGAGTGCATGGGCATGTCATTTATCGCCTGTTCGAAGTCATTTGGCGTCAGGATAACATCGGATAGGCATCAGAATGATTAAGGCGAAATTATTGCATACACAAATTTTCACTTGTCCTATACAAGCAATGTTTCTTCCTAGCCCCGGGCACACCAGAGAACCTCAAGCTATTTCATTCTTTTCATGTGTGTTATGACCTCACAAGGGATATATATATATCAATGCTCTACTCAGAAAAAAAGGAGGTATACTCAGAGAATGATCGCAGTCAGAAGGATTTGATACCATTGATATGAAATGGCTTGTGGGGTTAGAACATACCGGATGAGAATGAGTAGCTTGACACCATGCTTGAGACCCACTAGTACGCCAGTTCTACTGGACCTAGCTTTTGAATCATCTATGGGCGAGTAGTCCAGTAGAGCGTTACTTAGGGAACTTGACCAAACTCCCTTGACGTGGTTTCGAACCCAGAGTTAGTTAGTTTAATATGTTTATTATGCACCCCATACCCATCTTGTGGGCGGTAGTCAAAAGATTACAGAGGTACATAATTGGTCCAGGGACTGGACTCCAAAGTTTTGATAGCTGAGCAAGTTACAGAGGTAATGAACTCACAATTTACAAAGGTAATGAACTCACAATTTACAAAGGTAATGAACTCCAGGTAGGTCTGGTCACAATCATCACAAGTTACAAAGGTATTTACAGATTACAGAGGTACGTAATGGGTCCAGGGACCGGGCCCCAAAGTTTGGATAGCTGAACTAGGTACAAAGGTAATGAATTCTGTAAGAATGGTTACTTACGTTTATACATGACTACAATCATGAATAAATTATAGAGTAATGAGCAATTCACACTTCCACACCCGGTCACAACTGTAGTGAGTTATTGGTGCAAATATTGATTGTTGTGCCACACACACACACACTCACACACACACACACACACACACACACACACACACACACACACACAGACACACACACACACACACACACACACACACACACACACACAAACACACACATACTCACACACACACACACACACACACACACACACACACACACACACACACACACACACACACACACACACACACACACACACACACAAACACACACATACTCACACACACACACACACACACACACACACACACACACACACACACACACACACACACACACACATACACTTTAGAAGAGGAACTGAAAAATCTGAAACAGCCTAAAGAACTAAAGAATATTTTGAGATTGACAACAGAGACTGCTACCTCAGTCACAATTAAGGGGACTAGAGGGAAAGAAGGAGCAAAACTGCATGTAGAAGCTCTATCAGAGGAAACTGTAGTAAATGAAAGAGCTAAGCTATATGTGGAGGCCCTAACAGGCCACAGCAGAGCCCAGGGAAAGCCGAGAAGGGAAAATGACAGGCCACTGTGCCCAAGTACATTAGCTAGTGAAACTGAAGAATGGAAAGCTGCAATGGAGGACATCAAATTGAATGAGGGGATACACAGGGATATGCTGTGGGAAAATGAAAGGGTGAGGTCAGTCTTTGTGTATGGGCTCCAGGAAGTTGAAGGGGAAACATATGAGGTAAGAAAACAAGGGAAAAAAAGCAATTGAAAGCATCATGAAAGCAATAGAAGAAGACGACATGACCCAGCTGGAAAATTTTCGGAGAATATAGGGGGTTGCAAAAAAAAGAACCCGGCCAGTAAAAGTGACCTTCAAGGCAGAATCGACTCGGAACAGGATCCTGCAGGAGAAAGCAAGATTAAGGGACATGCCGACATACAGGAAGGTGTATCTCGACTGCAACAGAACACAAGAAGAAAGGCAGAAACTGAGAGAGATGGTACAAAGGCGAAAGGAGGAAAGAGAGGGGATGGAGAAGACAGACAGGAGATCCCAGACCCAGGAAGAAGATCAAATACAGCCTCCCTCACAACTTCCTATAGAAGCCTCCCAACCAGGTCAACCCCAGTGCAACCAAGCACTCTAAACCAAAACACCCATGCCACATCCAGTGCCCCCACCCACTGCATTACAAACTCCACCCCCACAGCAACAACCCATAGTTCCTTATCAGGTCTCCCACCTCCCCAACCCCAATACACCTCCCAGACTTAGAAAAGAAGTTGAAGGTGTGGTATACAAATGCAGATGGAATAACAAATAAGTATGAGGAGTGGCACGAAAGAAACAAGGAGACATCCCCAGACATAATAGCACTCACAGAAACAAAACTCGCCAGAATAATAACAGATTCAATCTTTCCATCCGGATATCAAATCCTCAGGAAAGACAGAGGGAGGAGAGGGGGAGGAGGAGTTGCACTGCTCATTAAAAATCAGTGGGGTTTTGAGAAAATGGAAGGAATGGATGGCACGGGTGAAAGGGACTATTTAGTAGGAACAATCCAGTCTGAGGGACATAAGGCGATAATTGCAGTAATGTACAACCCGCCACAGAACTGCAGGAGGCCAAGAGAAGAATACGATGAGAGCAACAGAGCAATGGTCGACACACTAGCCGAGGTGGCCAGGAGAGCGCACATGGGGGGAGCAAAGTTGCTAGTTATGGGTGATTTCAATCACAAGGAGGTTGGCTGGGAAAACCTGGAGCCCCATGGGGGTCCCGAAACATGGAGAGCCAAGAGGATGGATGTGGTACTGGAAAACCTCATGCATCAACATGTTAGAGACCCTACCAGAGAGAGAGGAGAGGATGAACCAGCAAGACTGGGCCTTGTATTCATCTTGAGTAGTTCGGACTTCGAGGATATCATGTATGAAAGACCCCTGGGAGCTAGTGATCGTGTGGTTCTGTGCTTCGAGTACATAGTTGAGCTCCAAGTGGAGAGAGTAGAAGGAATAGGGTGGGAGAAACCAAACTACAAAAGGGGGAACTACTCACGCATTAGGAGCTTCCTTCAAGACATTCAGTGGGAGAGGGAACTGACAGGAAAACCAGTACAAGAAATGATGGACTATGTGGCAACAAAATGCAAGGAGGCAGAGGAGAGGTTTGTTCCCAAGGGAAACAGAAATAATGGGAAGAACAGAACGAGTCCTTGGTTCACCCAAAGGTGTAGGGAGGCAAAAACTAGGTGTACTAGAGAATGGAAAAGGTACAGAAGACAGAGAACTCAGGAAAATAAAGAGATTAGCCGAAGAGCAAGAAACGAATATGCACAGATAAGAAGGGAGGCTCAGCTACAATATGAAAATGACATTGCATCGAAAGTCAAGACTGACCCGAAGCTGTTGTATAGCCACATCAGGAGGAAAACAACAGTCAAGGACCAGGTAATCAGACTGAGGAAGGGTGATGGGGAATTCACAAGAAACGACCGAGAGGTATGTCAGGAGCTCAACACGAGATTTAAAGAAGTATTTAGAGTGGAAACCAGTAGGACTCCAGGAAATCAGAACAGGGGGGTACACCAGCAAGTGCTGGATGAGGTACATATAACCAAGGAGGAGGTGAAGAAGCTGCTATGCGAACCTGATACCTCAAAGGCGGTGGGACCAGACAACATCTCTCCATGGGTCCTTAAAGAGGGAGCAGAGATATTGTGTGTGCCATTAACAAAGATCTTCAACACATCATTTGAAACTGGGCAACTCCCTGAGGTATGGAAGATGGCAAATGTAGTCCCAATTTTTTGAAAGGGAGACAGACATGAGGCGCTAAACTACAGACCTGTATCACTAACGTGTATAGTATGCAAGGTCATGGAGAAGATCATCAGGAGAAGACTGGTGGAGCACTTGGAAAGAAACAAGTGTATAATTGACAACCAGCACGGTTTCAGGGAAGGAAAATCCTGTGTCACAAACCTACTAGAGTTTTATGACAAGGTGACAGAAGTAAGACAAGAGAGAGAGGGGTGGATCGACTGCATTTTTTTGGACTGCAAGAAGGCCTTCGACACAGTTCCTCACAAGAGGTTACTGCAAAAGCTAGAGGATCAGGCACACATAACAGGAAAGGCACTGCAGTGGATCAGAGAATACCTGACAGGGAGGCAACAGCGAGTCATGGTACGCGACGAGGTGTCAGAGTGGGCGCCTGTGACAAGCAGGGTTCCACAGGGGTCAGTCCTAGGACCTGTGCTGTTCTTGGTATATGTGAACGACATAACGGAAGGGATAGACTCAGAAGTGCCCTTGTTTGCAGATGATGTGAAGTTAATGAGAAGAATCAAATCGGATGAGGATCAGGCAGGACTACAAAGAGACCTGGACAGGCTACAAGCCTGGTCCAGCAACTGGCCCCTTGAGTTTAACCCTGCCAAATGCAAAGTCATGAAGATTGGGGAAGGGCAAAGAAGACCGCAGACACAATATAGTTTAAATGGGCAAAGACTGCATACCTCACTCAAGTAAAAAGATCTGGGGGTGAGTAGAACACCGAGCATATCTCCTGAGGCGCACATCAATCAGATAACTGCTGCAGCATACAGGCTCCTGGCAAACCTACGGATAGCGTTCCGATACCTCAGTTAGGATTCGTTCAAGACTCTGTATACCATTTACGTCAGGAGCATACTGGAGTATGCAGCACCAGTTTGGAATCCACACCTAGTCAAGTACGTCAAGAAATTAGAGAAAGTGCAAAGGTTTGCAATAAGGCTACGGGGATTGTCCTACGAAGAAAGGTTGAGGGAAATCGGCCTGACGACACTGGAGGACAGGAGGGTCAGGGGAGACATGATCACGACATATAAAATACTGAGCGGAATAGACAAGGTGGACAAAGACGGGATGTTCCATAGAAGGGACACAGACACAAGAGGTCACAATTGGAAGTTGAAGACTCAGATGAATCAAAGGGATGTTAGGAAGTATTTCTTCAGTCATAGAGTAGTCAGGCCGTGGAATAGCCTAGAAAGTGACGTAGTGGAGGCGGGAACCATACATAGTTTTAAGACGAGGTATGATAAAGCTCATTGGGCAGGGAGAGAGAGGACCTAGTAGCAATCAGCGAAGAGGCGGGGCCAGGAGCTATGAATCGACCCCTGCAACCACAAATAGGTGAGTACAAATAGGTGAGTACACACACACTCATACACAAACTCATACACACACACGTACACACACTCATACACACACACACACACAAACACACACACACACACACACACACACACACACACACACACACACACACACACACACACACACACGGGGCCAGGAGCTATGACTAGACCCCTGTAACCACAAACAGGTGAGTACAAATAGATGAGTACATACACACACACACACACACACACACACACACACACACACAGCAGCGAGTAATGGTACGTGGCGAGGTGTCAGAGTGGGCACCTGTGACCAGCGGGGTCCCACAGGGGTCAGTCCTAGGACCAGTGCTGTTTCTTGTATTTGTGAACGACATAACAGAAGGAATGAACTCTGAGGTGTCACTGTTTGCAGATGACGTGAAGTTGATGAGAACCTGGTCCAGCAATTGGCTACTGGAGTTCAATCCCACCAAGTGCAAAGTCATGAAGATTGGGAAAGGGCAAAGAAGACCGCAGACAGAGTACAGTCTAGGGGGGCCAGAGACTACAAACCTCACTCAAGGAAAAACATCTTGGGGTGAGTATAACACCAGGCACTTCTCCTGAAGCGTACATCAACCAAATAACTGCTGCAGCATATGGGCGCCTGGCAAACCTCAGAACAGCATTCCGACATCTTAAAAAGGAGTCGTTCAGGACCCTGTACACCGTGTACGTTAGGCCCATATTGGAGTATGCGGCACCAGTTTGGAACCCACACCTAGTCAAGCATGTAAAGAAACTAGAGAAAGTGCAAAGGTTTGCCCCAAGACTAGTCCCAGAGTTAAGAGGTATGGCCTACGAGGAGAGGTTAAGGGAAATCAACCTGACGACACTGGAAGACAGGAGAGATAGGGGGCACATGATAACGACTTACGAAATACTGAGAGGAATTGACAAGGTGGACAAAGACAGGATGTTCCAGAGACTGGACACAGCAACAAGGGGACACAGTTGGAAGCTGAAGACACAGATGAATCACAGGGATGTTAGGAAGTATTTCTTCAGCCACAGAGTAGTCAGGAAGTGGAATAGTTTGGGAAGAGATGTAGTGGAGGCAGGATCCATACATAGCTTTAAGCAGAGGTACGATAAAGCTCATGGTTCAGGGA
>NC_091384.1:12866993-12942110 GCF_038502225.1 Cherax quadricarinatus | reverse complement strand
TCATGGTTCAGGGAGAGTGACCTAGTGGCGACCAGTGAAGAGGCGGGGCAAGGAGCTTGGACTCAACCCCTGCAACCTCAACTAGGTGAGTACAACTAGGTGAGTACACATACACACACACACACGCACACACGCACACATGTGGTAATGCTTTATTTACAGCTAGCAAAGTCAAGGTATTTCTCCAGAATGGTCTGTAATATACCACTGTGGTTAAAATACTTTGCCATTTCTTGAAAATTTCTGAGTGAGTTGTCTCTAAATTCATTAATTTTATCGCACTCCAGTACATAATGACGCAAGGTGTGACAATAGTCCATCTGGCAAAGTTTACATTTCGTTTGGTCTACATCTGGTGGTGGTGATTTAACCTGCCAAAGATACTTGTAACCCAACCGGAGCCAGTCGGTAGTGACATCCAAGAGTCTGCTTGTTTTGTTGGATGCACCATAGACATGTGGCTCCTCCTGCATGATAGAATGATGATAGATGGACTGACTTGTGTCAATCTCCCCAAGTCTTAAGTCAATAAAATTCACTTGAAGTTCTTTTCGTATTGTTGTTCTCAAACTACTACCTTGCAACCCAAGATTGTAATCTACTCCCTCTTTGAAAGCATACAGCTTAGCCAATTTATCAGTTCTATCATACATCCGAAGACCAATGTGAGATGGAATCCACAGCTTGTGCACTCTGACTCCACTGTCCACAATCTTACAATTCCTGTGTCTGGCTTCTGACACAAGCATGCCACAATTTATGCTTAATGGGTTGAGAGCATTTATGGATGACAGAGAATCAGTTACAATTAAACTGTCAATCTTTGATACATAGATGCATTTCAGTGCAAGGAGTATGGCAAACAGTTCTGTCTGAAGGGTAGAGGCCCAATTATTGATGCGTGCTCCAATTTCTTTAAGAGAGCCATCACTCTGTACGACAACAGCAGCACTACCAGCTGCACCAGTGGATTGGTGAACAGAACCATCAACGTAAATAATTTGCGAGAGTGTGTGCTGTGTGACTAAGTTATCAATACAGCTTAAGGCCTCATGTTTGGCTTCAAGGCGAAGTTTTGGTTGTGATTTAAGAAGTAGTTTGGGGGGAAATGGAGGAATGGTAGTTTGGAATGGGGTAATATTCCATGGAGCGGAGAAGTGCCGCTGTTCCTTACTTGACATAGATCATGTATCTGATTCATGCGGAGGTCGGTTCCAGTTTTTTCGATCCATCTGGAGGAGTGTTCACCAGTGCTGAGGAAAGTTTGGAGGGCTTCTGTGCAGGGGTTTGATGGGCTTGCCTGAGCATATTAACCTCAATTAGGATATTTCTTTCAGTAACACGATCTCTGATGCTTGGAATATTAAGTTCTTTTTGCATATTTAAAATTTTGGCAGTACGAGGGCATCCTAGGATGATCCTCATTGCTTCGTTCTGCAGTTTTTCCAGCCCTCCAAGCTTCCAGTCAGACACAAGAGCAAGTAGTGGAGCAGCATAATCAACCAATGATCTAATATAAACAAGATATATCATTTTCACAATTTTAACATTAGCACCATACCTGGGGTGAAACCCAGCCACACCTCTAAGTGCTCTCAGTCTTTCTTTGTATTGGCGGCAAAATCTTGTTACAACAGGTCCAAGTAGTGGAACCTCAAAGCCTAGATACCTGTATCTGCTTACATATTCTAGAAGAGACCCATCATGCAACTGGATCTGACGAACTGTGCCTCTCTGTCGAGGAGGACGCCTAGTGAGTATTTTTGTTTTATCGGTAGAGATTATCAACCCCAGGTCCTGACACGAGGCTAACACATGATTAAAAATGTTTTGGGTGTTGGAGAATCCGGTGGTGCGAATCATTATATCATCAGCAAAACTAATCATATAATGATGCTACTGACTAGGCATAACATTGAGTAATGCATTAATTAGAATAATGAAGTGTGGGACTGAGCACACCTCCCTGTGGGGTGCCTAATTCAAAGTCTTTAGTTACGCTTTTACGTCCCTGGAACAACACAGACGACTTTCTGTTGGACAGGTAACCTTTAACCCAGCGGAGAAGCTATCCTCCAACATACATTCTGGCAAGTTCACTAATGATTACATGTCGGTTGGCTACATCGAAAGTGGATTTAAGGTCAAGGAAGGTAAAGTATGAGCTGTCAGTGTGCAGAGTGAGAAAGGTGGTACTGCAATGATGCACGCTCCTTCCATGCATGAAACCATGCAACCGGGGAGACAAAAATTGTTTGATTCTGTACATGAGACGATTAAGAATCATTCTCTCAAATGTTTTACACAAGCAGCTAGTAAGAGATATTGGACGAAATGCATTTTGTTGATTGGGCTTAGGAATTGGAATGATGAGGCTGTTGGTCCAAGATTGAGGGAGCTCCCCAGTTACATAGTTCATGTTATATAATTCAAGTAATGGATTACCTGGTACTCGACACAGCAATCTGAGTATGTTGTAAGTAATACCATCCTCACCAGGCGACGTGGAGTTGCCCTTAGTTAGTGCTGCATCAAGTTCATAATTAGTGATAGGAATGTTGCAGTCAGATGACACTACATACGTCTTCTCTCACCCGAATTACAGAAAATATCTACCTGGATGAGGACTAACAAACTTACACTAAACATTGACAAAACCTACTTCATTCAGTTTGGTAACAGAGCTACAGATGTCCCTCTTAACATAATGATAAATGGATCACCTATCACAAAACTAACAGAGGGAAAATTCTTTGGAATCCACCTTGATAATAGACTCAAATTTCATACACATATACAACAAATTTCTAAGAAAATTTCCAAGACTGTAGGCATACTATCGAAGATACGGTACTATGCTCCACAGTCAGCCTTCCTGGCCCTATATCACTCTCTTATTTACCCCTATCTCACCTATGGAATTTGTGCATGGGGCTCAACAACAATTAACCATCTCAGACCACTAATTACCCAACAAAAGGCTGCAGTTAGAATGATAACAAATTCTCACTACAGGCAGCACACTCCACCAATATTCAATACACTAAACCTACTCACCATACAAAACATCCATACTTATTATTGCACCTATTACATACATAGAAAACTTAACTCTGATATTAACCCTCCCCTCAAACATCTCCTTGCCAACCTCAACAGAACACATGACCATAACACAAGGCACAGATCACTCTTTGATGTTCCTCGTGTCCATCTCACACTATGCAAAAACTCAATGCACATAAAAGGCCCTACAATCTGGAATTCATTACCTGTAAATATAAAAGAAACACTACCTGTTTATAAATTCAAGTCTCTTCTCAAAGATCACTTACTCACCCAAAACCAAATAAATACAGAATACCTGAACCTTATAAATTGTATATCTTAAATGTTTCTCACAATTATATCACATAAATGTTAAACCTAAAACCGAATCTAACTTTATTATTTTTTAAATACACTACCTAACAGAATCCTTCATATGACTGAATGCAACCATATGACCTGTCTTTGTAATACTCACTTGTGCTTTATAGTAATCTGTTTACATTAATGTTTTATCACTGATTTCATCATTGCTTAGTTAATCTTAAGTTAATTTTAAGCCAGCCCGTAATGCTATGCATAGTATAAGTGGCTTTGGCATGCTGCTCTTATCTGTATTTTTTTGTACCTCTGTATGTGTGCTCAAATTGGAAATAAATAAATAAATAAATAAAATCTTCCTTGCTGAGCATTAAGCCAACAAGTTTCTCCCTTGCATCATATTTGTCATTTAATTTTGCCTGTGTGGTACTGGGAAGATTGTCATAGCTAGATGTAGCAGCCCAAGCACTAACTCATTCGCCCTATGTAAGGGATGAGGGTGTGCGATCTGCCCAGTTCTGTTACCCTTAATTCTATTTATGTCCCTCCATGCCCGGCTAAGTGGGGTGTGAGCATTAAAACCGTTGACCAATTTTTCCCAGTCTGTTTGCCGCAGCTCTGACATACGCTCTCTGGCAGCAGCAAGGGCAGTTTGAAAGAGCCTCAGCATTCCAGGGGTACGATGTTTTCTATAGGCTAGGCCTAGTCTGCGAGCAGTACGTTTCAGTGTACGAAGTTTAGAATCATTGTAATAAGTATGGCTTTTAAAGGAGGTATGATTATTATGGAAGTTTGTTGGGTTTAGAGTACCAAGAGGTTTCAGTGGCGGCTCTAAGTAGTTCTGAATACTGCTCACAAGGTAATTGTTAAAGGTCTCTACAGAGGAACACTCATAGGAATTATTCCAGTCAGTCACATGTGCAACAAAGTCATCATGCTGATCAGTGGGAACATTAAAATGTTTCCATTTGAATATCCCACCAGGAAGGATAGTATTACCAATATCTAGAGAGGTTAGCCTAAGGAAATGATCAGACGCTATATCTGTTACAATGGAAGACTCACAGCTGGCAGAAGTAATGTTGAAGCCCAGACACAGATCAAGGACGCCTCAATAGATATGTGTGGATTCAAGGTCACCTACAATTTGCACATTATCATGACTGTTTAAGAGTGACAACAGTTGATTGCCATTACGATTACCAAACTGAGAGTTTCCAATGCTTTTGTGTCTCGCATTATAATCACCATTAATAAGAGTAGGTTCAGACTGAGCACAAGTTGGTAGCTCCAAGTAATTAAACTTATCAGCAGGAGCATACAAGTTAAATATGTTGAGAGCAGAGTTCCCAATATAAATCCTAACACCGTGATACTGTAGCCCCTCTGTTTTCTTATGTGCAAGAAGTTGATGGGGAAGTGATTTTTTAATATATAGAACACAAGAGTTAGTAGATTTGAGGTTATATGCAACAAATGATGGTAATTTAGGGGGTTGGGATTTTTCAGGGACTCTGCACTCTTGTAGACACACAACATCAATGGGTTCGGTGGTTACTTTATGATGAAGGTCAGGAAGTCTTTTTCTAAGTGATGCAATGTTCCAGCTTAATATAGAAAGTTTATACGAGTTTTGACCCATTATAGTAGTCCTGGGATCTTGTTGAGTTTCTCAGCATAATGAAAAAATTGTTCATATAAATAGCAGACCTTATCAATGTCAACAGTGTTACCCTTGTCCATGAGTTTTTTAAGTGCACTTCCAGTTGTAAGGCCTCGTGGGAGTCTTTGTTTACACAGAGCACGACGCTGTCCATGTGTGAATGTATGATAGGTGGCACCACCACTCACATTCCCTCCTCCGCTAACATTACACGCATCACTATAACTGTCATCACCAACACCACTGCCAACATTGTGTTCATTACATTTATCAACAGTATTGTATTCAACATTAATGTCAATGTGGTTAACTTCATCACATTCTGCAACACCACTTATATTACACTCATCACTATTACTAACATTAAGGACACCACTGCCCTCATCACACTCTGCACCACCACTTACATTACGCTCATCACTATTACTAACATCATAGACACCATTGCCTTCATTATGATCCTCACTATAGTTATCAACACAAGTATTGCATTCGTCATTACTGTAATTAAGAACACCACCACTACCACCACCACCTTGTTCAGAAGCCTTACACTTGCTTTCAAAAATTTGACAATCTTGTTATTGGAACACTCTACACATCTTTCCTTGTGTTGCTCAAGTTGTTATTTCAGGAGAAACTGTTGTGTTTCCAGTACCCTTATGTGCGACATCAGGTTGTATACCACAGGAGCAAGACTTGGAACATCTGGCCCCTCAAGGAAGGTTCCTTGATGTTGGTGAGGGGCTCTTGATTTAGGAAATTGGATCTGTGCTCCAGTTCCCCGAATTAAGCCTGAATGCCTTGCACATCCTCCCCAGGCGTTGTATAATCCTCCGGGTTTAGCGCCTCCCCCCTTGATTATAATAATAATAATTGGAACATCTGGAAACGTGAAGTTCCGGTCAGCTGAGCTCGTTGACTGACTGTCAGCTGACTCAGATAGGCTGGTATTGACAGCCGACGTGATGGAGGTCTGTTGACGTGCTCCCCAGGTGAGGTGCTCAACTCCATTGTATGAGAGCAGGCATGAGCCAGTATTCAGACTCGAAATACCTGGTAATCCTGGGGGGTCATAATGAGGGGTACAGGGTGAGGTGCGGTTGGCTGTGATGCGGGCAGCCCTCACACTGCAGTCAGTATGAGCTGCTGTAACTCCTGAGGTCTTACAATTGATACATTGTTTAGCAACAGTCTGTTGATGTTTGATAATATCATAACACCGTTCAGAAGGATGAGCGTTGGCACACACTGCACACCAGTGTGACTCAGCTGGTCATTTCCTGGCAATGTGACCCCAGCCACATTGAGGAGGTCTGTACAATGCAGTGTAATAGCGTCTGTTGAGGGCTGCCTGGGAGTGAATATAGCGTGGCAGAGTCCCCTGGCCAGTCCACTCAGCTAATATCAGACCGTTGGAAAGTCGACGAGGGTTTGCAACTTGCTCTAACGCCAGATAATGAGGATTCAAGTGCTTTTTGACGTTGTAGATGACAAGCACTTTAGGTGCCTTTGGTGGGGCTGCTCGGAGTTTGATGTTGGCATATTCGTGAGTGAGAAGTTTGTCTATAAATGCTGATTCATTAGGCACAAAGACGTGGAGAAACTTGATCGTTTTCTCATGATTGTCTACACTAGCTTCGAAAAACCAGTTACACTTGGTCTCTTGATCAGTGTTGTTAGGGAAATCTAACCTGACAGCTTTGGGAAGGTGTAGTGGCCTGCGGGTCGCAGTGCGATTTTCAAGGTCATTCACCTGGCCACAGTCGTCTCGAGAGTTACCAACACTGCACTACTCGTTAATTACTCCAAACCCGCAACACTTAACACAGCTAGCACACGTGTCTAGGAATTACCTGGAGTTTACCTGGAGAGAGTTCTGGGGGTCAACGCCCCCGGGGCCCGGTCTGTGACCAGGCCTCCTGACAGACAAATTTTCACTCTGTGGACAAACAAATCAGCACAAACTTACTATGTTTATAGATGAACCTCGGGCATGTTACAGTTAAAAAGCCGTCTTCAAAGGAGTTACCAGGTATTTCAGTGCTCGTTAAATTGTTCTTAACCACTCTTATTTTGTTCAAACTATGCAGCATTCCTCCCAGAAACACTCAGTGCATAGAAGATATAACACATTTTGTACAAGTGGTACAGTCTGATTCATCTGGCAGGCCTCAGGTCTGGATCACCATCTCACGCAGGATGGGAGATTCGTCCGTATTTCTCAGGTAGGCAGAGGCGTCTAGCTGTGCGGAACTCAGATATCCGAGTACCAAGGAGCAGCAAAATACGCCTCTACACTGCACGTTGATAGAGGCGAACGACTGAGTTTAAATGCAAGGAAGAGGGGTAGCTGATGAGGGGCAGCAGAGGCATCAAACGGAACGCTATTTCCAGTGTTACACTAAGTATATCACGAGTCACAACTCACACATAAGAGTTCTGACAATACTGCAGCAGAGATCCAACAGCACAAGTTTCTATGAGGCCCAGAGGAGACACATTCGTAAGAAGGGTGGGGAAAAAACCGTGGAGTGCTGGCAGGCGGACTGACACAGGCACTCAAGCTCTTATGTGGACTGGCAAAATCTGCCTCTAGACCTTAAGTAAATAGAGGCGAATGGCTGTGTTCCAAGTCGAGGAAGGAGGGTAGGAGGTAGGAGAGGGGAGAGGAGTAGGGAAGGTAGGCCGTTTAGAGCCACTTCAAACAAACACTTTCGTGTTTCACTAGGTACATCACTAGTCACAGCTCACACATAAGAGTTTCCGCAACAATGCAGCTGCGATCCAATGATATGCGCTGCATGATGAGTTGACAGTCAGGTGATAAGCAGTCCTGAGATAGAAGGCCCATCACCTCACTAAACACACACACACATCCTCTCCCCTCAACCACACAGCCTTGACTTAGAACCCAGAGTAAACATATAAAATGACATTAACATGTGTTTGTATGGCCCTTCTTGTGTTTTCACAATATCACGCACCGCAGGAAGTTCAAAATGATGTAAGTGGTAACTGCGTCAATTATTATATAAAATTTGACTAAAAGTAAATAAATCTAGGTTAACGTAGCATATTTATACTGGAAAGATGACATTTTCTCTCTCCAAGTTGACTGTTGAACATATTGTGTCCGAACATCGGTATAACGTTTTTCAATTACAGCCGACCAGTGCTTATGATCATGTGGTGGTGCTTATGGTCATGTGGTGGTGTTTATGATCATCTGGTGGTGTTTATGGTTATGTGGTGGTGTTTATGGTTATGTGGTGGTGTTTATGGTTATGTGGAGGTGTTTATGGTTATGTGGTGGTGTTTATGGTTATGTGGTGGTGTTTATGGTTATGTGGTGGTGTTTATGGTTATGTGGAGGTGTTTATGGTTATGTGGTGGTGTTTATGGTTATGTGGTGGTGTTTATGGTTATGTGGTGGTGTTCATTGTTATGTGATGTGTTTATGATCATGTGGTGGTGTTTATGGTTATGTGGTGGTGTTTATGGTTATGTGGTGGGGTTTATGATCATGTGGTGGTGTTTATGGTTATGTGGTGGTGTTTATGATCATATGGTGGTGTTTATGGTTATGTGGTGGGGTTTATCATCATGTGGTGGTGTTTATGGTTATGTGGTGGTGTTCATTGTTATGTGATGGTGTTTATGATCATGTGGTGGTGTTTATGGTTATGTGGTGGTGTTTATGGTTATGTGGTGGTGTTTATGATCATATGGTGGTGTTTATGGTTATGTGGTGGTGTTTATGGTTATGTGATGGTGTTTATGGTTATGTGGTGGTGTTTATGATCATGTGGTAGTGTTTATGATCATGTGGTGGTGTTTATGGTTATGTGATGGTGTTTATGGTTATGTAGTGGTGTTCATTGTTATGTGGTGGTGTTTATGATCATGTGGTGGTGTTTATGGTTATGTGGTGGTGTTTATGGTTATGTGGTGGTGTTTATGATCATGTGGTGGTGTTTATGCTTATGTGGTGGTGTTTATGATCATATGGTGGTGTTTATGGTTATGTGATGGTGTTTATGATCATGTGGTGGTGTTTATGGTTATGTGATGGTGTTTATGATTATGTGGTGGTGTTTATGGTTATGTGGTGGTGTTCATTGTTATGTGATGGTGTTTATGATCATGTGGTGGTGTTTATGGTTATGTGGTGGTGTTTATGGTTATGTGGTGGTGTTTATGATCATGTGCTGGTGTTTATGGTTATGTGGTGGTGTTTATGGTTATGTGGTGGTGTTTATGGTTATGTGGTGGTGTTCATTGTTATGTGATGGTGTTTATGATCATGTGGTAGTGTTTATAGTTATGTGGTGGTGTTTATGGTCATGTGGTGGTGTTTATGATCATGTGGTGGTGTTTATGATCATGTGGTGATGTTTATGATCATGTGGTGGTGTTTATGATCATGTGGTGATGTTTATGATCATGTGGTGAGGTGTATGGTTATGTGGTGGTGTTTATAATCATGTGGTGGTGTTTATGGTCATATGGTGGTATTTATGGTCATGTGGTGGTGTTTATGGTCATGTGGTGGTGTTTATAATCATGTGGTGGTGTTTATGGTCATGTGGTGGTGTTTATGATCGTGTGGTGGTGTTTACAATCATGTGGTGGTGTTTATGGTCATGTGGTGGTGTTTATGATCGTGTGGTGGTGTTTACAATCATGTGGTGGTGTTTATGATCATGTGGTGGTGTTTATAATCATGTGGTGGCGTTTATGATCATGTGGTGGTGTTTATGATCATGTGGTGGTGTTTATAGTCATGTGGTGGTGTTTACAGTCATGTGGTGGTATTTATGGTCATGTGGTGGTGTTTATGGTCATGTGGTGGTGTTTATGATCATGTGGTGGTGTCTGTGGTTATGTGGTGGTGTTCATTGTTATATGATGGTGTTTATGATCATGTGGTGGTGTTTATGATCATGTGGTGGTGTTTATGATCATGTGGTGGTGTTTATGATCATGTGGTGGTGTTTATGATCATGTGGTGGTGTTTATGATCATCTGGTGGTGTTTATGGTTATGTGGTGGTGTTTATGGTTATGTGGTGGTGTTTATGGTTATGTGGTGGTGTTTATGTTTATGTGGTGGTGTTTATAGTTATGTGGTGGTGTTTATGATCATGTGGTGGTGTTTATGGTTATGTGGTGGTGTTCATTGTTATGTGATGGTGTTCATCATCATGTGGTGGTGTTTATGGTTATGTGGTGGTGTTTATGGTTATGTGGTGGTTTTTATGATCATGTGGTGGTGTTTATGGTTATGTGGTGGTGTTTATGATCATGTGGTGGTGTTTATGGTTATGTGGTGGTGTTCATGATCATGTGGTGGTGTTTATGGTTATGTGGTGGTGTTTATGATCATGTGGTGGTGTTTATGGTTATGTGGTGGTGTTTATGATCATGTGGTGGTGTTTATGGTTATGTGGTGGTGTTTATGATCATGTGGTGGTGTTTATGGTTATGTGGTGGTGTTCATTGTTATGTGATGGTGTTTATGATCATGTGGTGGTGTTTATGGTTATGTGGTGGTGTTCATTGTTATGTGATGGTGTTTATGATCATGTGGTGGTGTTTATGGTTATGTGGTGGTGTTTATGATCATGTGGTGGTGTTTATGGTTATGTGGTGGTGTTTATGGTTATGTGGTGGTGTTTATGATCACGTGGTGGTGTTTATGGTTATGTGGTGGTGTTCATTGTTATGTGAAGGTGTTTACGATCATGTGGTGGTGTTTATGGTTATGTGGTGGTGTTTATGGTTATGTGGTGGTGTTTATGGTTATGTGGTGGTGTTTATGATCATGTGGTGGTGTTTATGATCGTGTGGTGGTGTTTATGGTCATGTGGTGGTGTTTCTGATCGTGTGGTGGTGTTTATAATCATGTTGTGGTGTTTATGATCATGTGGTGGTGTTTATGGTCATGGGGTGTTGTTTATGGTCATGTGGTGGTGTTTCTGATCATGTGGTGGTCTTTATGATCATGTGGTGATGTTTATGATCATGTGGTGATGTTTATGATCATGTGGTGATGTTTATGATCATGTGGTGGTGTTTATGGTTATGTGGTGGTGTTTATGGTTATGTGGTGGTGTTTATGATCATGTGGTGATGTTTATGATCATGTGGTGATGTTTATGGTTATGTGGTGGTGTTTATGGTCTTGTGGTGTTTATAATCATGTGGTGGTGGTTATGGTCATGTGGTGGTGTTTATAGTCATGGGGTGTTTATGGTCTTGTGGTGTTTATAATCATGTGGTGGTGGTTATGGTCATGTGGTGGAGGTTATGGTCATGTGGTGGTGTTTATGATCGTGTGGTGGTGTTTATAATCATGTGGTGGTGTTTATGGTCATGGGGTGGAGGTTATGGTCATGTGGTGGTGTTTATGATCGTGTGGTGGTGTTTATAATCATGTGGTGGTGTTTATGATCATGTGGTGGTGTTTCTGATCGTGTGGTGGTGTTTATAATCATGTTGTGGTGTTTATGATCATGTGGTGGTGGTGTTTAATATCATGTGCTGGTGTTTATGGTTATGTGGTGGTGTTTTTAATCATGTGGAGGTGTTTTTGTTCATGTGGAGGTGTTTATGATCATGTGGTGGTGTTTATAGTCATGTGGTGGTATTTATGGTCATGTGGTGTTGTTTATGATCATGTGGTGGTGTTTATGATCATGTGGTGGTGTTTATGGTCATGTTGTGGTGTTTATGATCTTGTGGTGGTGTTTATGATCATGTGGTGGTGTTTATGGTCATGTTGTGGTGTTTATGATCTTGTGGTGGTGTTTATGATCATGTGGTGGTGTTTATGATCTTGTGGTGGTGTTTATGATCATGTGGTGGTGTTTATGGTCATGTTGTGGTGTTTATGATCTTGTGGTGGTGTTTATGATCATGTGGTGGTGTTTATAGTCATGTGGTGGTGTCTATGGTTATGTGGTGATGTTTATGGTCATGTGGTGGTGTTTATGGTCATGTGGTGGTGGTGTTTATGATCATGTGGTGGTGTTTATGATCATGTGGTGGTGTTTATGGTCATGTTGTGGTGTTTATGATCTTGTGGTGGTGTTTATGATCATGTGGTGGTGTTTATGGTCATGTTGTGGTGTTTATGATCTTGTGGTGGTGTTTATGATCATGTGGTGGTGTTTATGATCATGTGGTGGTGTTTATGGTCATGTTGTGGTGTTTATGATCTTGTGGTGGTGTTTATGATCATGTGGTGGTGTTTATGATCATGTGGTGGTGTTTATGGTCATGTTGTGGTGTTTATGATCTTGTGGTGGTGTTTATGATCATGTGGTGGTGTTTATGATCATGTGGTGGTGTTTATGATCATGTGGTGGTGTTTATGATCATGTGGTGGTGTTTATGATCATGTGGTGGTGTTTATGGTCATGTGGTGGTGTATGTGAACATAAAAATAATTAATACAATAATGGAAATACCAAATAATGTAATATTCTCAGCGATACACCTTGACTGTAACCTGAAATTCAACATTCGCATCCAACTCTTATGTAAGAATATTTCCAATATTACCTGGAGTTTACCTGGATAGAGTTCCGGGGGTCAACGCCCCCGCGGCCCGGTCTGTGACCAGGCCTCCTTAGGTCAGTGTCCCAGGATGCGACCCACACCAGTCGACTAACACCCAGGTACCCATTTTACTGATGGGGAACATAGACAACAGGTGGAAAGAAACACGTCCAATGTTTCTACTCTGGCTGGGAATCGAACCCAGGCCCTCGCCGTGTGAAGCGAGAGCGTTAACCACCAGGCCACCAGAGCCCTAATATTGCTAGTATGTTGCACAAGCAACATGACTCTTCAACTCTTGAGTCAGTTCCAACCTCACGAATGGTATCTGTACTTGGGAATTTACTACAACAAATCACTTAAAACTCATAGTTATGTACTTGGGAATTTACTACAACAAATCACTTAAAACTCATAGTTACTTAACACACTCTCCTCTGTTACTTAAAAGTTTCAATTTACTCAGTACTCAACACATCCACACTCACTACCGAGTATGTTACATGTACAGAACACTTAGTGTGAGGCTCAACACTCTGAGTCTTCCTGCTGAACTACAGCTGAACACAATACAAGAAACAATTATCTCTGTAATATACCACGTGTTGGACTCAACATATATAGGATCTCCATGCAAATAGAGATCCTTTAAATATAAATTCCTTTCCAGCCACCGCCTTCAAAAAACAAAAAAAAAAAAAGATCATGAGCTAAATCTGACCTAATTCCTGCTCAGGTTAGTAACATTTAAGCTCCGTTTATCAATTGGAAATATTTTGATCCAAGACGTTCATACTGACGTTCTCACTATTATCAATCTACTCTACTTAAACCATAAATGTGAAATAACCAAAACATGTTCTACGTCAGTGTTCTTCACTACAAAGAACATCGTTACACAAGATCTCAAAACGTAACATAATAGGTTTGGGACTGTACACGGTCTCTGTAATAAATTAACTCAGCTCTGTAGCTGTAAGTTAATTTTATGGCTGCCAGAAATACTCTGCACAACAACGGGACTTTCTGTAAAGTAGGTTTATCATGTCAATTAATCCGATGGTTATTCTATAGTGTACTGTACTTTACTGATATAGAATTGTCTGTCTTAAGTGAGTAATAGTGAGGAGAATAATGGGTTGATTAATTCATATACGTGAAATAATAATTATTTTAAATTTTATCATTTAAAATTGCAGTATTTTTATAAAATTTTTTACGGTAAAGAAGAGTTTGACATAGAAAAACTAACTTTCATATAAAGATTTTACTCGAAATTATTACTTTATGTTGATTTACATAAATCAACAATATTTTGTGAACATCTGCCAAAGTTTTGGAATAATTTGCCAACTTTTTATTAGTTAATATTTATAAGTAAAGGTGCAGAGGGCTGGATTTTTGGGTTACGTGTTATTGCTGTTCTTGCTGCTGAACAGCGGTTTAGTGCCGATGAAGGTAGCGTAGGTAGCAATGATACGGCCGTGGACTAGTTTGGCTTTAATTGGATAGGAGTGAGTACACAACGGGCAGTGTTAGGGAGTGACCGCAAGCCAGTCCGTGGAGGGGGTGCACTTGTGTCTATCAAGAGGGTCGGCCAAGGAGTGAGGGCGAATGGGCTCAGCCTCCCACTGACCTGGGTGAACCTACAGAGGGCAGCACCTAAATGCCACGAAATATGAACTAGTTAGAGCAGACGGCTAGGCTGTGTTCTGACAGTACAGGCTGTCTACATACGGTGACGAACTTCTCGGAGCACCGAGGTACAGGTGGATTAGGTTTGTGGATGATACTTTCTCGGAGCTACATGGTACGTAAGAACATAAGAATGGAGAAACACAGCAGAAGGCCTACTGGCCCATACAAGGCAGGTCCTTATCAAAACAACCCCTACTCAAAGCTTTTCCACCATATGTATATAAAAACACAGCATCAACTACAACTACTACTACCTCTACTTCTACTACACCTCACTCAAAGCCTATATATACCCTCTGTGTCCATGTATTGTTTGTATCGGCTTACAAAGTTCCTGGAGAGTGAAGCGTTGACCCTCTCTGCTTTGTATTGGACTGATGAAGCCACTGTGTGGCGAAACGTTTCCTTAATAAAGATTCCCATATGTTGATGAGATTAAGACACATGTGCAACATCTGGGTATCTTTATTGTAGACGTTTCGCCATCCAGTGGCTTTATCAATACAAATTCTAGGACATAACTTGAAGACAGTAGAACTATGTACAGAAGATGAGGTAATCAGTCCCTCAACCTAGGAGTGGGTGCGAAGAGCACCGTAGTCGTGGAGATTCTGAAGCAGAAGAAAGGATCCTGGCGCTTATATAGTAACGTCAGGTGTATGTTGCATAAGTGTTTGAATCTTCAGCTTGTCGGTTTTCAAACTATTTATCACAGTAGTGAATGTATATGCCACTGTACACAGGCTTGTGCTACACGGAAAAACCAAAACCTGTATTTGAGCGTTGAACATTAACATCAAGGAAAGGAAGCAAGGAATTAGATTCCCATTGAAGATTGAGGCATTTATGCAACATATGGGAATCTTTATTAAGGAAACGTTTTGCCACATAGTGGGTTCATCAGTCCAATATAAAGTAGAAATGGGTACGGAGAGGGGTTTGAGGTAATCAGTCCCTCAGCCTGGATTACATCAAACTCCTCTCCGTACCCATTTCCACTTTGTATTGGACTGATGAAGCCACTGTGTGGCGAAACGTTTCCTTAATAAAGATTCCCATATGTTGCATAAGTGTCTCAATCTTCAACTTGTCGGTTTTCAAAACCATTTATCATATTAGATTCACATTCAGCTTTAAACTTAATGGAGAGGACAAGATTATTAAGGGCATCAAGAAATGGCAGAAAGAGACTAGAGTCATGAAACCAAAGAGCAACGATGTCATCTACGTACACAACTTTCCTTGTATGAATAATAGTCTTGGCTTTGTCTCTGTAGATGTCTTCCTTTCCCATTATATTATAAACTGCTCCAAACTTCAGAACACCCGTATTATTACTACGATTATTTATTTTATCACTAATAAAGTTGAGAAGTATTCTCCTGTTTAGTTGATGGCCCTTAAACGTTCTCATTGCTAAACATTAGTCACTGGTCATGCAGTAGTGACGTAACTGGTCATGCAGTAGTGACGTAACTGGAGTTTACTTCCCCATCCCCCCGCCACTGGATTTCATAGGGGTGACACCAAAGATGCTGCCCCGGGTGACACCAACCTTAGCATCGCCACTGCTTTGAGGTACAGGGAGTTGCAGTGTTTGGTTACAGGGATATCTTTCCTGATTCACAGAGACACAGACTCAGGGGGATACCTTTATCAGATCATTTACGTAAAGGGAGCTGGTTTTTTTAATTTAGAGGGAGACCTTTCTCAGTTCCCTGAGGTATAAAGGTCTGGAGTTTAGGATTATGGTAATACGTTACGTAGATCATTGAGATACAAGAAGCTGTATATTTTATTACGAGGATATCTTTCTCGGGTCATTACGTACAAGGCTTTAAGATCATTAGAGTAAGCAGCATCAGTAGGAGCAGTAACAGTAGGAGCAGCAGCAACAACAGCAGCAGTAACAACATCAGCAGCAGCAGCAGTGTACAAGGACGTTAGGAGTTTTGATTATGGATAATTTCTCTCTCAGATCATTGAGTCACTTGGGGCTGGAGGAGTGTATTATAAGGCTGACTTTCTGGTAATGCAGAAAGATCCAAACACATTTGTATGAAAGACACTTATGTACAGTTCAGAGCATTTATAAAAGGAAAAGATTCGCTACGAGTTTCTCCTTCAGGCCTCATGCAGAGATAACTAAGAAGCGAATATATATAGTTATCTTAGTTATCTCTATATTAGGACTGAAAAAAACCACCCGTGGCGAAATGTTTCCTTTAATAAATGCCCTGAACTGTATATGTCTTTTTCCACATCTTGTCAGGATCATGATACCATATCTCACATCATGTATAATTAATTTCACGCTCTATCTGTAATTACTTGTTATGATGATTGGAAGAATGTGTTGCTATGCATCGGGAAGCGGAAGCAATAATTTTCTTCAGCGCTTGAATGGCTGCTAACCTTTGACCAAACAAAATAGCTTACAAAATGTGTTTGTACCCCAGTGGTGAGATTCGTACTCAATGCTCACTCTGTTGACATTGAGCAGCTCGACAATTTCAGTAATGTTAACCTTGGTATGACTCCCTCCTTGATAGGCAGTCACTGTCGTAGTGTTAGTAACGGAAATAATGCCACCAACTCCGGCCAGTAAGAGATTATTTTCTGTAATGTACCCAAATATCCTTCCGCTTGGCAGCAGATGTCCTCCAACTGATATTGACTAACATTATATTATACCCCTGACGAATAAGATATATGAGTAACATCTTGGTATCTTTAAAATATATCCATAAGTCTTATTCATCATCTAGTCAGTTATAAATCTTTGATATAATTACATATCTACAACCATGAGAGCTGATGAGTATTATTATATTCCCTTGAGAAGACAAACATGTACTTGAGTTAATGGTGAAGGAATAATTAAAATACCTCAGAAGCTGCCGCCATACCTAGACCACAGTCACTGGATGGTACTTTATCACAGCTCGTGGAAATGATGAAAATGGTGCCATTGTATTTTATAATGATCTAAGTCTATGTGGTTCACAGTAATTTTATGCTTAAACATATAAAGCGACAAGAGTCATAGAAGGAAACACTCTGAATACTAGACACAATATTTACTTAAACATTGGAAGAAATTTTTAGTTTATTTAAATCCACTTTGGACAGAGTGATCATCTTCTACTAGAAATAACTATTGCTGTATAAAAATTGTCTTGGAGATTTAAAAAAAATCATCAACACGAATGATTAAAATGAAAAAAAGCAAAAAAAAAAAAAAAAATGAAAACAAGATTTTTGAGAAGCAAAATTTAACAAAATATTACTTGGAACAAAATATTACCTGGAACAAAATATTACCTGGAACAAAATATTATCCGGAAGAAAATATTACCTGGAACAAAATATTACCTGGAACAAAATATTATCCGGAAGAAAATATTACCTGGAACAAAATATTACCTGGAACAAAATATTACCTGGAACAAAATATTACCTGGAACAAAATATTACCTGGAACAAAATATTATCCGGAAGAAAATATTACCTGGAACAAAATATTATCCGGAAGAAAATATTACCTGGAACAAAATATTACCTGGAACAAAATATTATCCGGAAGAAAATATTACATGGAAAAAAATATTATCTGGAACAAAATATTACCTGGAACAAAATATTACCTGGAACAAAATATTACCTGGAACAAAATATTATCTGGAACAAAATATTACCTGGAACAAAATATTACCTGGAACAAAATATTATCTGGAAGAAAATATTACCTGAAACAAAATATTACCTGGAACAAAATATTATCTGGAACAAAATATTACCTGGAACAAAATATTACCTGGAACAAAATATTATCCGGAAGAAAATATTACCTGAAACAAAATATTACCTGGAACAAAATATTATCTGGAACAAAATATTACATGGAAAAAAATATTATCTGGAACAAAATATTACCTGGAACAAAATATTACCTGGAACAAAATATTACCTGGAACAAAATATTATCTGGAACAAAATATTACATGGAAAAAAATATTATCTGGAACAAAATATTACCTGGAACAAAATATTACCTGGAACAAAATATTATCTGGAACAAAATATTACCTGGAACAAAATATTACCTGGAACAAAATATTATCCAGAACAAAATATTACCTGGAACAAAATATTATCCAGAACAAAATATTACCTGGAACAAAATATTTGTTAAAAGACTCTCGTAACATTTAAATTTAAACAATTTATTCATTAAGGAATTTGTGATAAAATTAATAAAGAATGTAAGGTGGTGATAGCAATGATAAATATGACCTTGAAGCAACACAGAAATGCAACCAGTGAAGAAAATTATCCCAGATTATTACGATATTCCACAGGATTTGTAAAGGTAAGACACATATGCAACAGTTAGGTATCTTTATTGTGAAACGTTTCGCCTACACAGTAGGCTTCTTCAGTCAAGTACAGAAAAGTTGATAGAAGTAGAAGATACTTGAAGACGATGTAATCAGTCCATCACCCTTAAAGTTTTGAGGTGGTCAGTCCCTCAGTCTGGAGAAGAGCATTGTTCCAAAGTATGAAACAATATGGAGAAGAAGTGACAGGATGGAGCTTTTATAGCGCCAAGAGGTGAGACGTAGGAGAGGTAAGAACTCTGAAGAAGCCTACTGTGTAGGCGAAACGTTTCACAATAAAGATACCTAACTGTTGCATATGTGTCTTACCTAACAACCTGTCGGTATTTTATACCATTTTAATGTTCAGGATTTGTAAAGTATTTATGGCATGAGTCTAGGGGATCTTCACATGGGAAATCGTAAGAAGAAATTATATATAAAGATATAATTCATTCTCTTGTGCAGATCAATTTTAGTATTAAGGAGATCGAAAAACTTCATAAAATATCTCTTTTAATATAACGTAAATTACTTTATGGTCTAAAGGTATATTAATGGTACCTTTTACTTATCAAAGGACCCCAATGGAAATATAAGTCATTCTGTCTGACTTTTTTGGGTTATTCTAGGTTCTCTACACATATGCTGCTATGTATGATAATTCTATGTAACTGTATTTGTGTATACCTGAATAAACTTACTTACTTACTTACTTACTTATACGAGCACTTCAACAGACTTATAATCACACATAGTTACAATGTCCTCCGTTCTGGCTGAATGGATCTTTATACCAAGATTTGATAAAGATAGAGAGTCTCAGTTTCCTGAGACGATCAAGGTTTTAAACACTCATAATTTGGTAAGAGTAATTAAAATTTCTTCAGCACGGGAGAGCTTCTACTAAGTGAGTGTTACAAGTTGTCGTACTTTCTGGAGACTATGGAATAATGCTATATATTCCAGATAGTTTCTTAAGGTAAATGAGCAGGAAAGGAAGACCTGGAGACTGAGAGAGGTGTTGTACTGCTTAACTCACACCACTTACCCTGACGTCAGCTGGCGTCAGGCGAGTAGTGCAGAGGTGACGCCACATCTCTTACCCCTGACGTCAGCTGGCGCCAGGCGAGTAGTGCAGAGGTGACGCCACATCTCTTATCCCTGACGTCAGCTGGCGTCAGGCGAGTAGTGCAGAGGTAACGCCACATCTCTTACCCCTGACGTCAGCTGGCGCCAGGCGAGTAGTGCAGAGGTGACGCCACACCTCTTACCCCTGACGTCAGCTGGCGTCAGGCGAGTATTGCAGAAGTGGCGCCACACCTCCTACCCCTGACATCAGCTGGTTTCAGGTGAGTAGTGCAGAGGTAACACCACACCTCTTACCCCTGACATCAGCTGGTTTCAAGCGAGTAGTGCAGAGGTGACACCACACCTCTTACCCGTGACATCAGTTGGCTTCAGGCGAGTAGTGCAGAGGTGACGCCACACCTCTTACCCCTGACATCAGCTGGTTTCAGGCGAGTAGTGCAGAGGTGACGCCACACCTCTTACCCCTGACATCAGCTGGTTTCAGGCGAGTAGTGCAGAGGTGACACCACACCTCTTACCCCTGACATCAGCTGGTTTCAGGCGAGTAGTGCAGAGGTGACGCCACACCTCTTACCCTTGACTTCAGCTGGTTTCAGGCGAGTAGTGCAGAGGTGACACCACACCTCTTACCCGTGACATCAGTTGGCTTCAGGCGAGTAGTGCAGAGGTGACACCACACCTCTTACCCGTGACATCAGTTGGCTTCAGGCGAGTAGTGCAGAGGTGACACCACACCTCTTACCCGTGACATCAGTTGGCTTCAGGCGAGTAGTGCAGAGGTGACACCACACCTCTTACCCGTGACATCAGCTGGTTTCAGGCGAGTAGTGCAGAGGTGACACCACACCTCTTACCCGTGACATCAGCTGGTTTCAGGCGAGTAGTGCAGAGGTGACGCCACACCTCTTACCCCTGACATCAGCTGGCTTCAGGCGAGTAGTGCAGAGGTAACACCACACCTCTTACCCCTGACATCAGCTGGCTTCAGGCGAGTAGTGCAGAGGTGACACCACACCTCTTACCCGTGACATCAGTTGGCTTCAGGCGAGTAGTGCAGAGGTGACACCACACCTCTTACCCGTGACATCAGCTGGTTTCAGGCGAGTAGTGCAGAGGTGACGTCACACCTCTTACCCTTGACATCAGCTGATTTCAGGCGAGTAGTGCAGAGGTAACACCACACCTCTTACCCGTGACATCAGCTGGTTTCAGGCGTGTAGTGCAGAGGTGACACCACACAAGCAGAAATTAGTCGTTATCCATGATCCAAAATAATTCATCAAATACATATTGTGTCAATATTTATGAAAGATAACATAAAATATCCTTTAAACTAACTGTCTGCTTCACTGATAACTACAGTAACAATATTTGATATTGTTATTAGAGAGATGTTTGCTAAACACTTAGTGAACAAATACGTGCTAACTCGCAAACACTTAGGACTAAGGCATCTATAAATTGTAATAAAGTTGGTAGAATTACCGACAATATGTAAAGTAAAAGGACACAAGTGCAACTAATGTGATATTTATTGTGGCAACGTTTCGCTCTCCAGGAGCTTTATCAAGCTTGATAAAGCTCCTGGAGAGCGAAACGTTGCCACAATAAATGTCACATTAGTTGCACTTGTGTCCTTTTACTTTACGTATCTATAAATTCGTGTGTGTCAAATTTATTTTGTCAAAGTTTAGGCAATTTTTCAAGATAAATAAACTGTTGATAAATTAGATACCCAAGAGTTGCACATGTGTCTAATTTATCAACATGTCGGTTCTCTGAACCATTCATCTACAAACCTGTCAGACACTGAAACTTCTTGGGATCTTAATACTTGGGAATTCTTCGCTTGCCTAATTCTTGGGCACGACCTACTTCAATATTGAACAAATGTTACACGACCTATGACTGCTGCACCTCTCCTGACAACGGTTTATAAGCTCCTTCTCAGCACGTATGCCGTGTTCTATTCAAGATTGATGGACTGACCACATCGACTCAAGGTTGAGGGACTGATTACCTCATTCTCCTCCTGTTCTTCAAGATTCTCCTTTGTATAGACTGATGAAGCCACTGTGTGGCGAAACGTTTCCTCAATAAAGATACCCAAGAGTTGCACATGTGTCTAATTTATCAACATGTCGGTTCTCTGAACCATTCATCTATAAATAACCTGGTTTAGTGTTTCACTGTAAACTTCAAAACTGCTGTTGACAGTTTTGAAACACTAATAAAAATAATTGCAAAATATTGGTAAAATAAAAGGTAAATTATTAAAACGAAAGATATATTTTTTGTGTGAGGAAAATGCAAAGATTTGTGAGAGGAAACAAGCTTTGTTGGGAAGGTGTCACAAGTATCAAGAAAGATACCCATGTTGTCCTGTTCACCTAACAGCAAGTAGGTGCCTGGGTGTTTACCTGGAGAGAGTTCCGGGGGCCAACGCCCCCGCGCCCCGGTCTGTGACCAGGCATCCTTAGGTCAGTGTCCCAGGATGCGACCCACACCAGTCGACTAACACCCAGGTACCCATTTTACTGATGGGGAACATAGACAACAGGTGGAAAGAAACACGTCCAATGTTTCTACTCTGGCTGGGAATCGAACCCAGGCCCTCACCGTGTGAAGCGAGAGCGTTAACCACCAGGCCACCAGAGTCGACTAGTTTGGGTCGTATCCTGGGGGACAAGATTGAGGACTCCAATGGAAATAAGAGAGTCCTCGATGACACACTGCCGTTCTTGGGTTATCCTGGGTGGCTAACCCTCTGGGGTTAAAATTCCGAATTTAATCTTATCGTAGTCTAATCGTATTCTACACTTGGGGACTTACAAAACAGCTTTCAATTATATAGATGCTATAATGGATACTAAAAACATATATTAGGACAAAATTAGTCAAAGAAGAGCTACAGTGTGGTTACCAGTGGTAAAAAATATAGATGACAGAAAAAGATGAATAAACAAGATAAGATAAGATAAGATAAGATAAGATTTCGTTCGGATTTTTAACCCCGGAGGGTTAGCCACCCAGGATAACCCAAGAAAGTCAGTGCGTCATCGAGGACTGTCTAACTTATTTCCATTGGGGTCCTTAATCTTGTCCCCCAGGATGCGACCCACACCAGTCGACTAACACCCAGGTACCTATTTGCTGCTAGGTGAACAGGACAATAGGTGTAAGGAAACGTGTCGGAATTTCCACCCGCCGGGAATCGAACCCGGGCCCTCCGTGTGTGAAGCGGGAGCTTTAGCCACCAGACCACCGGGCCACCACAAGACCAAGGGTGAAGAAGGAGACGTGATAATCACATGATAATCATATGATAATCACATGATAATCACATGATAATCACATATAGAGCCAAAAAAGGTCAAGCGTAAAGAGGATTTCTTATTATTTGCAAGACGACACAAACAGAAATTGAATAATAATAGAGCAGAAAGAATAAGAGAAAGTTATGCTGCACAAAGTGGGTGACCAACTGCGTCATTATAGAAGAAACAGTGTTATAACCACTGGAAATACATACATACTTATTCACTCACAGGCATATATTCTTGCAACATTGCATACTTTCTGATGACGCACGAGACGTCGCTCCTTGGCTACACGCCAAGGTATTGGTCCAGTGTGGGTAGATTGGTAAAGCACTGCGTACCTTGTCCTAAGGTTCGTAGGTTCGAGTCTCCTTCAGCCAGAGATCAGTGTTTGTGTATATTTCGCATGCTCTCGCGAATTCCTTGCATTGTTCAAATCTCTAGTAAGGCTGATGCATGCAGGGGATGAGATGAAAAGCTGTAAGCCTTCTCCCTGAAAGCTGGCTGCCTTGGATCAAACGTGTAGCTCATGCTACACGCCATGTCCAGTGTGGGTAGATTGGTAAAGCACTGCGTACCTTGTCCTAAGGTTCGTAGGTTCGAGTCTCCTTCAGCCAGAGATCAGTGTTTGTGTATATTTCGCATGCTCTCGCGAATTCCTTGCATACCTGGAGGTTACCTGGAGGTTATTCCGGGGATCAACGCCCCCGCGGCCCGGTCCATGACCAGGCCTCCCGATGGATCAGGGCCTGATCAACTAGGCTGTTACTGCTGGCCGCACGCAGTCCGACGTACGAGCCACAGCCCGGCTGATCCGGCACTGACTTTAGGTATCTGTCCAGCTCTCTCTTGAAGGCAGCCAGGGGTTTATTGGCAATTCCCCTAATGCTTGATGGGAGGCTGGTGAACAGTTTTGGGCCCCGGACACTTATGGTGTTTTCTCTTAGTGTACCAATGGCGCCCCTACTTTTTATTGGCGGCATTTTGCATCGCCTGCCCAGTCTTTTACTTTTGTAGGGAGTGATTTCTGTGTGCAGATTTGGGACCATTCCTTCCAAGATTTTCCAAGTGTAGATTATGATATATCTCTCCCTCCTGCGTTCCAACGAGTACAAGTCAAGTGCTTCCAAGCGTTCCCAGTAGTTAAGGTGCTTGACAGAACTTATACGTGCAGTAAAGGATCTCTGTACACTCTCTAGATCTGCGATTTCACCTGCTTTGTATGGAGATGTTAATGTACAGCAGTATTCCAGCCTAGAGAGAACAAGTGATTTGAAAAGGATCATGGGCTTGGCATCTCTCGTTTTGAAAGTTCTCATTATCCATCCTATCATTTTCTTTGCACGTGCGATCGTGGCACTGTTGTGATCCTTGAAAGTGAGATCCTCAGACATTACTACTCCCAGGTCCCTTACATTATTTTTCCGCTCTATTGTATGGCCGGAGTCAGTAGTATACTCTGTTCTAGTTATTATCTCCTCCAGTTTTCCATAACGGAGTAGTTGGAATTTGTCCTCATTGAACATCATATTGTTTACCGTTGCCCACTGGTAAACTTTATTTATGTCTTCTTGGAGGTTAACCGCGTCCTCAGCAGATGACAGCCTCATGCAGATCCTAGTATCATCCGCAAAGGATGATACGGTGCTGTTGTGTATATCTCTGTTTATGTCTGATATGAGGATAAGGAATAAGATGGGGGCGAGTACTGTGCCTTGTGGAACAGAGCTCTTCACTATGGCAGCCTCCGATTTAACTCTGTTGACCACTACTCTTTGTGTTCGATTTGTTAGGAAGTTGAAGATCCATCTCCCCACTTTCCCAGTTATTCCTTTAGCACGTATTTTATGGGCTATTACGCCATGATCGCATTTGTCAAATGCTTTTGCAAAGTCTGTGTATATTACATCTGCATTCTGATTTTCTTCCAGTGCATCCAAGGCCATGTCATAGTGATCCAGTAGTTGTGAGAGGCAGGAGCGACCTGCCCTGAACCCATGTTGCCCTGGATTGTGCAGATTTTGGGAATCCAGGTGATTTGCAATCCTGCTTCTTAGCACTCTTTCAAAGATTTTTATGATGTGGGACGTCAGAGCTATTGGTCTATAGTTCTTAGCTAATGCTTTGCTGCCACCTTTATGGAGTGGGGCTATATCCGTTGTTTTAAGTGACTGTGGAATTTCACCCATGTCCAAGCTCCTCCTCCATAGTGTACTTAGGGCACGCGAGAGGGGTTTCTTGCAGTTCTTAATGAAAAAAGAGTTCCACGAGTCTGGGCCCGGGGCTGAGTGCATAGGCATGTTGTCAATGGCTTTTTCGAAATCTATCGGAGTTAGGGTAATGTCGGAAATCTGGCATACATTTATGGAGTTTTGAGGCTCATTCATGAAGAAATCATTTGGGTCGTCGATCCTCAGACCGATTAGTGGTTCACTAAACACAGAGTCGTACTGGGATTTCAATATTTCACTCATTTCCTTGTTGTCGTCTGTGTAAGTCCCATCCTGTCTGAGTAAGTCCCCGATACTAGATGTGGTATTTGCCTTGTTTTTGGCATATGAAAAGAAATATTTTGAATTTCTTTCAATTTCACTAATAGCTTTAAGCTCCTCCTGCACACACACACACACACACACACACACACACACACACACACACATATATATATATATATATATATATATATATATATATATATATATATATATATATATATATATATATATATATATTATTTTGGGCACACGCCCCAGCTCTGGGGAGCTGGTTGAGATTTTCGCCTTATAATCGGTGATACACACGTAACAACATGTACCGTATATGCCACCTTTATATCAACAATGTATCTCTTAAATATTCTGTGCCATATTATGTAATAAAATATTCCTATTGGTAAAAAAAAATAGTTTAAAAGATGGGGTGGTAGGGGAAGTGGAATATTCAAATGGCTTCAGGAAGAAATCCAAATATTCTTCCTTGAAGCCTTTTTATCCTCTATATATATATATATATATATATATATATATATATATATATATATATATATATATATATATATATATATATATATATATATATATATATATATATATATATATATATATATATATATACATATATATATTTATATATTTATATATATGTATGTATATATATATATATGTATATATATATATATATATATATATATGTGTGTGTGTGTGTGTGTGTGTGTGTGTGTGTGTGTGTGTGTGTGTGTGTGTGTGTGTGTGTGTGTGTGTGTGTTACGCGCCCCTACTTCACTCCATTATATACAAAAATAAAAGGCCTGGTTAAAATAAGTTCTGTAATAATATATCGCGAACCACTTTATTACTAGCTAGATAAAGCAGGTTCGACTATATATTATTATCGGGTACAGTATGAATCATCAAAAGTACTCTCTTTGTATTATATTGTATTATATTATATCTTTCCCCATGATTATTATAATTATAATATTATATTATATTATTATTAGGTTAGGTATTACGAATGTGTAACCACTACTGTAGTGACCAATTGGTGGTTCTAGAATTGACGCCACGCGTCGCCTTCTGGCAGAGCTGAAGTCTGACTATGAAGTAGTTGAGTGAGTCAGTCAGCTCCTAGCTCTGACTCGGTACGGGTCTTCAACCCAAAGCTCCTAGCTTAAACTAAAACTTTATACCAAGTCTATTGTCTTGCCTTTGCCATTAGTTTCCTGAAGTCTGGTAATTCATGTCACTTATGAAAGATAACTATTTCGTTACCCTAGACCTTTCTAAAAGAGTTAAATGGTGAGATTAGTAGATTATTAATTGAAATTATTGTATCATACTCCGTTAATGAGAATTTGAACGTAAGATTGGGTTTCTTGCTGTATAGTATTTCATTTATAATTGCTTGTGGTTATTTTAATTCACTAACCAAATACCAATGAAGCTAAATGATTGGTAATAAAATAAAACTAACAAAAAAAAAATGGAGTTATTTGTGCCCCTATTGTTACGGTGAAGATTAAGTCGTAACAATATGTATGTATATAAACACAGATCTCTGGCTGAAGGAGACTCGAACCTACGAACCTTGGAACAAGGTACGCAGTGCTATACCATTCTCACCACACTGGACCAATACCTTGGCGTCCAGAATCGAATCGAATCGAAGAAGACGACGAGAGCTGTCGTGAGATGGGAAGGAAGAAGGATAAGGAAAGATGAAAATAACTGGAAAAGGATGGGAAGGAGGGGAAGAAGAGGAATCAAGGCAAGTGGCCCAACCACTTTGGGACATGTGGTACCGAAGTACTGGAGGCGTAGATGGAGAGGCTTGGATGATGTCGGTACTTGGCTCACTAGGAGAGGATGGCGAAGGCAGCGGCAGGAGCTGGGAGTGTCAGAAGGCAGCAATCAGAGTGAGTTGTATTGGTGGAGGTCGGCTTGAGGTGTGTTAAGTTACTGACCCATTAGAAAGATTCTGGAACGACGGTTTTTGCATGAGTATGAGTTGAAATTTGCGGTCTGGGTCGATCTCTGGAACATTAAGGAGACTGATGAGCTCTCTAAGGAAGAGGGCACGTGATGGTCTGCAGACTTCGTCGCTCTGGAGCAGGGGGATCAATGTCTTTGCATCCATTTCTTTAGGATTCTCAAAAGTAGTGAAGAAAGTGACTCCACGTATCGTATTATAATGTTGTTTATCCTTAGAGTGAGCAACAAGTGAAGTCGATGATTGGGTGGATTTGTTGGGCTTGGAAGACGAGGACGCTGCTCGTGTCTTGATGGATGTGGTGACTGGCGTTGGAGGCGTTTTCTCATTGGTGGAGGAAGATGGAGGCACGTGAGGCATTGAGGGCTCTGATTGGTTCTTGACAGTGGCGGTGGCTGGAGGAGGTGGTGGTCTCTCATTGGTGGATTGCGTAGAGCAGGTGGCTTCTGCAGAAATCAAATCTTGCAAGTCATCTGGTGCCTCGAAACTGACGATTTTTGGGGTAATCTTCAAAACATCGGCTGAAGCAGGACTGGCTGGGAAGTTGAATGATGGTAGAATGTTGAGGGCAAGAATATCATTCACAGTTGTATTGAAACAACCCGGGTTAGCTGCATTTTGCGTGTGTGCATACATCAGGCAGTAGTAGAATTTTGTGGGAATATCGTCTGGTAGAGGAGAGGCTGTGAGTGGTGGAGGTTGCTGAGTGACTTGTAGAATCTTGGTGGTGGTCGTCTGAAGCTTAGCTACAGCAGCATAAGAAGGAGAGTTTCCTGTAGACTTCTTAGTTTCTTCTTTCAGTTTCTTAGAAAGAATATCCTTGCGTACTGGACATTTGGCTGCAAGAGTATGGTGGTCACTCTTACAGTTGATGCAGGTGGGAGCAGCAGTGGAAGTGCAGGAGCGAAAGTCGTGATCTGCAGACCCACAGGTGGAACATATCTTCTTATTCGTCACGTAGCAGTCGGCAGTAGTGACTGTACGAGTAACATGTTCAACAAGGTGTTATGTAAGTGAATCGTTCAGGTTCAATCTGTCGAGAGTTGATGAAGTAGTAAGAGATGGCCAGGCCATCAGACAATGATCTGGTTGCCATGGAAACGTCCAGAAACGTGACCTTGAGCATCGAGGAAGCGTTGGGGATCTTTACAACAGAGTCAGTCTTGGCCCAAGTGTTGAGGTCTTCAAGTGATGATGTAATTTCCTCGATAGACATGTTCGTGATTAGCCTGTCAAGGCGTTTCATGAACACAGAGCGTTTTGCGCGCATGTATGGTGACGTGGAGATGGTAAAACCACGGTCGTCTGTCTTCAGGGCTGTAGGTGTAAGTACTTCGTCAGCTTCAGCATCCTCGAGAAAAGCGACGATGAAAGCTTCTTTCAGTGAAGTAATCTTGGAGAACTTGGCGTGAAAACAAGTGTTGAGTGAGGTTGCAAGCTCAAGCTTCGTGGTGTCAACGACAGCAGACTTGGGCTTAATTCTCACACGATGAGACATCGTGGAGATAGTAAAGGTTACCCTCCCCAACGGGGATCGTAGGGAGACTGAACAAGTAAGGAGAGCTGCTATGACTTGCCGAGGCGAGAGTCAGAAGCAGAATCCTGTGTTTATTTCAGTGTCGTGTGTATTTCCTGTGTATTTGTGGCGTCCAGCTTGCGCTAGACTTTGATCCAAGGCAGCCAGCATTCAGGGAGAAGGCTTACAGCTTTTCATCTCATACCCTGCCTGCATCAGCCTTACTAGAGATTTTAACAATGCAAGGAATTCGCAAGAGCAGGCGAAATATACACAAACACTGATCTCTGGCTGAAGGAGACTCGAACCTACGAACCTTGGAACAAGGTACGCAGTGCTATACCATTCTCACCACACTGGACCAATACCTTGGCGTCCAGCTTGCGCTAGACTTTGATCCAAGGCAGCCAGCTTTAAGGGAGAAGGCTTACAGCTTTTCATCTCATCCCCTGCATGTATCAGCCTTACTAGAGATTTTAACAATGCAAGGAATTCGCAAGAGCAGGTGAATTCAACCCTGCCAAATGCAAAGTCATGAAGATGGGAAAAGGGTAAAGAAGACCTCAGACAGAGTATGGACTAGGTGGCCAAGGACTGCAAACCTCACTCAAGGAGAAAGATCTTGAAATGACCATAACACCGAGCATGTCTCCGGAGGCACATATCAACCAGAAAACTGCTGCAATATACGGGCGTCTGGCAAACCTGAGAATAGCGTTCCGATACCTTAGTAAGGAATCGTTGAAGACACTGTACACCGTGTACGTCAGGCCCATACTGTAGTATGCAGCTCCAGTTTGGAACCCACACCTGGTCAAACATGTCAAGAAATTAGAGAAAGTGCAAAGGTTTGCAACAAGGCTAGTTCCGAAGTCCAGGGGTATGTCCTACGAAGAGAGGTTGATGGAAATCGGACTGACGACATTAGAGGACAGGCTGGTCAGGGAAGACATGATAACGACATACAAAATACTGTGTGGAATAGATAAGGTAGACAGAGACAGGTTGTTCCAGAGAGGGGACACAGAAACAAGGGGTCGCAATTGGAAGCTGAAGACTCAGACCAGTCACAGGGATGTTAGGAAGTATTTCTTCAGTCATAGAGCCGTCAGGAAGTGGAATACCCTAACAAGTGATGTAGTGGAAGCAGAGAGAGAGGACCTAGTAGCGATGAGTGAAGAGGCGGGGCCAGGAGCTGAGTATCGACCCCTGCAACTACAATTAGGTGAGTACATTTAGGTGAGTACACACATACACACACACACACACACATACAGGCCAGTTGTGGCCTGGCTGGCAAAGATCTCACTTAACACACAGATGGCCCGGGTTAGATTCCCGCCGGGGAAGAAGAATCATTTCGATGCGTTTCCTTACACCTGTTGTCCTGTTCACCTAGCAGCAAGTAGGTACCTGGGTGTTAGACGATTGGTGTGGGTGGCATCCTGGAGGACCAGATTGAGGACCACAATGGAAATAAAACAGACAGTCCTCGATGACGCACTGCCTTTCTTGGGTTATCCTGGGCATGGAGGGAGGGAGCCAGTTTGGATGCTCCATACATTTTATGTGTAAACGAAGAACCAACATGGTTTACAAGGGCCAGTGTCAGCAAACGTCATCGTGAGTATCCACCGGAGATTACAGAGTCGTGACAACCCTCTGCGTCAGACAGTCGAGGGTTTTTTCTAAATGGAATAATAAGCGTATAACAATTAGCAAAAGTTAGTCACTTTAGTGAACAGATAAGACCACTCCCCTCGCCCCCCCCTTCCCTGGTCATCTCCTCACATCCCTGTCTAGGCCTAATGACTTCCTGACCAAATGTTTTACTGTTTAGTGCCCCACCAATTGTTCGCACTACCACTCTCTACTCCCCCACCCTCATTCCCCATGCATCCATGCTGTCCTTCACCCATTATCCCACAGCTGGTTCCCTCCCACCCCCACAATGTCAGCACTGTCACAAGAAGTGCCAGGTTCCCAGGAATCTCCACGACAGAGCCAACGCCGTGGAATTCGTCCACGCGGCATCTGCCAGGTGTGCCACAGGGAATGTGCAGTCGTTTCCTCAATAATCTACATCCGTGCACACAATGAATGTCTAAACTCCAGTAGAGCTCCAAATGGGAACAACCAACAGCCTCTAACAGCAGACAGAGCTGACAGATACTCTGACTTCACCTCTACACAGGACTTTAAATCTGCAATTAAATTAACATCCATCAGGATGCAGACTGTGAAGACTTACTCAGCCCTGTAACAACTTCAGACAGTATTACCAAGGCTGGCTCCTCCTCAGGAAAATTAATGAATAGAAAAAGAAATAATAATTCACAAAGATAAACACTTTATTATTTATTAATGCAAAGATAAAACAGTGAAACATGAAGGTGTATCCTATTTGAAAGAAAAATGAAAAATGAAATGAAAAAATGACATTAGAATTCAACGCTAATATGTACAAGTAAACTGGGGTGTCTGGTTGATGCTGACACTGTCTTGTAGAAATTATAGTCGTTGCTGATGATGTGGGGGGAGGGCTCACAGGTGTTGGTGACAACCCAACGACTAGTTCTTCACAGAGTCTATAGCCTTGAATAGTCAGTCCAGATGACAGGAACGCAGGTTCTTTACCACTGCAAAGGTGAGGGGTCGTGTCCTGTACAATTATTCAGGTAGGTAAAGAGTGACGTCTCTTGGGCTGTTTCAGTCCGTCTCCTTCAATACTTCTCGTTGGTTGGCAGGTGACCCGATCTGTCATTCCAAGCTGGAAAGAGAGACAGGTTACCCACTGTTTAAGAAATCACTCTCCATGATAAGTACAATACCTAAAATACGTAGTGATTATCAAAACATCTTACATGGAGATCAAGGCTGAAAAGACTAAGTTTATTATTGGTCAAAAGTGAAGCTTTTAACCAATAAGTCCACTAGAATAGGAGCAGGCTTCTACTTACAGTTGTGCTGGGAGCTGTGAGTCGAGTGATTACTGTTTGGCCTGAGCCCCACACGTCACCTTTCGGGGTGGGGGGAAAGGGGGGGAGGGGATAGCGGGAGCTAGACTGACCCTACATTAACAAGCAGCTTATGCAATTTTGTGTAATGCTTATTTTTGTTATAGAGTAATGTTTTCGGATAATTACCAGATTTTGTTCTTAAGTTAAATCTCATAAACAGTTGCATGTATATATAAAGTTACATAAATTAATGTTTGATCACTGCTGTGATCAATAAGTGTGTGAATGATGTGGGTGTATTTATAGATGGGTTTTCATGGGGGGTCCCCCCTCCAACAGTTTTGTGTGTATATGTCAGATATTTTATCATTTTGTATAATGTGTGTCAGTGAATGGTGTGTATGTATTTTGTGTGTTCAAAATTTTTTCTCTTGCACTTGTGATATGATTCTTAGTAATCTTGTCCAGATCCTGTATTGTTGTGTTATTTAATATTTTATACTACCTTGTAATTTATAATGTTTTAAATAAAATATAAAAAAAAATTTCCATTGTGTACCTGGCTGGCAGTGACCCCTTTTCTTTGGTGCTTCACTGTGTGTCCTCCTGAAGAAGGATGGAGGAATCAGGCTCATTGCAGTGGGCAAAACCCTTCGGCGCCTAGTCGCCAAGGCTGCAGTAAGAATGGTGAGTCAAGAGGCTGCCGCAATGTTGAAACCGATCGACACCATGCCTAACCCTTCTAGGGTAGGGTAGGTGCCTGAGCCCGAGCCTTTAGCTCATAAGACTGTCATTCCCATTTGTCCCCTTGGGGCGGGGATGGCAGACCAGAGAGGCCTAGCTTGTGGCTAGGCCTGGGGACAGTTGGTCCCAAAGATGAGGAGGTACTTGTATCTCCTCCCATGGGAGACTTCGGTCTCAGACACTCCCTAAAGAGGGAGCCAAGGCCGGGCCACCACTTGGAAAAGGCCCGGGCCGGGAGAATACCGGCTAATCTTTAATAATAATAATAATAATAATGTTGAAACCAACTCACCTCTGTTTTGGTGTTCAACAGCTGCCCATGCAGGATGAGTATATATCAACAACATGTCCGATGAACAAGCCTTCATCAAATTGGACTTTGCCAACACTTTCATCTTAGTCAGAAGGGATGCTGCTCTCCCAGCAGTTGCTAGACACTTCCCTTCCCTCTATCCTTCATAGAATCGTATTATAGTGTGACTTCTAAACTATTGTTAGGGGACCATGAAATTGACTCCTGTGAGGGTGTGCAACAGAGGGACCTTCTCACCTCCTTTAAATTCTGTCTGGTTAACAAGGAAGTCACAGAAGTGCTCTCCAGTGAGCTCAGTATCTGGTTCTTGGATGATGGTACCCTAGCTGGCATTACAGAATCTCTCCTAGAGGACATCAAAAAAAATTAAAGACATTGAAGAGAGCCTTAGCCTATCTTTAAACCCCACGAAATGTGAAATAGTTTATAACAAAAAAAAAAGGCACAATACCGTGACTGGAACGATACACAAATAACCCGCACATAGAAGAGAGGAGCTTACGACGACGTTTTGGTCCGACTTGGACCATTTACAAAGTCACACTTTGTAAATGGTCCAAGTCGGACCGAAACGTCGTGAGCTCCTCTCTTCTATATGCGGGTTATTTGTGTATAGTGAGATGATCCAGAACATTGGTGCTGTTTTACCAGGAGCATGAGCCATTGATCCAGCCAACATCACTCTCCTTGGCGCTCCTCTTTGGCCCAATGCCATCGATCTGATCCTAGAAATAAAATCTCAGGCCTCTGGACAACGGAAGGCAGGATGAAAAACAACGATACACATGATGCCTTCTACCTACTCACAAGGTACTTGTCAATCCCACAACTTACCTTCTTCCTGAGATGCTCCCCAGCCTTTAGCAGTCCGAAACTCAAGCAATATGACTCTCTCCCTAAGATCATGCTAAAGAATGCATTGAATCTATCCATCAAAGATGGACAGTGGCTGCAAGCCTCACTTCCGGTCAGGCTTGGGGGGGGTGGATGTATGCAAATCCTCCCAGGTTGCAGTACCAGCTTTCCTATCCTCTTCCATAGCATCAAATGAGTTAACAAAACAAATTCTTCTAGGCAACTTCAGTGACTCAACAGGAAAACAGGACCCTAGCTATGCCAGTGCCATCACTGAATGGGAGACTTTTGCTGCTGCAGCACCAAAACCTAGTGCAGCACTGGCCTACAAACAGTCATGTTGTGATGGCCTCATCGCTGAAAAGCTGCTTGCCAATATGCTCAGGGCTGTAACATCTGACAAGGAGACTGCCTATCTCCAAGCTGTGAGTGCACTCCACTCCGGGGACTTACTCCAAACAGTTCCCATTTCAGCAATGGGAACATGCCTCGACACTATGACCCTCTGTATTACAGTGGCTCTACGACTTGCTGCCCCAATTCACATGGAATATACGTGTATTTGCAGCGATGTGCAAACCGACCAATGTGGTCTACATGGTGTTAAGTGTTCCAAACCCAAGGGCTGGCATGCAAGACACAATGAGGTCAATGACATCATAAAGAGAACCCTTGCTACAGCAGGATGCCCAGCCGAGAGAGAGCCCCGATCACTAGTAGCCAACAATACCCACAACCCAGCAAACCACCCCGACGGGATCACCAACTATTCTTGGAAGAATGGGAAGCTCTTAGCATGGTACTATACCTGTGTGTCCACACTAGCTGACACCTACATCCATCACAGTATCTGGCGACAGGGAGCAGCTGCTGATCACAAAGAGGAGTACAAGGCCCGCAAGTACAGGGACATGAACCAGCAGTATCAATTTGTCCCAGTGGGATCAGAAAGCTTGGGATCAAGGGGAAAAATGCCACACGTTTCCATAAAGAACTGGGTTCCGGACTCATCAATACCACCAGGGATCCAAGGGCAGCCATTTTCATGTTCCAGTGCCTCAGCATGGTCATCCAGAGGGGAAATGCATGCTGCATACTGGTCTTGCATCCGGCTTTGGATGAGCTGGAGGAGCTTCATAATCTTTTATATATTGTATCGGTCTGTTCATGTTTGTATTTTCTGTCAATGTATTCTGTCTATTAATAAAGTTCATATAGAATATAAAATATAGGGAGTGATAGAAGAAAAAAATATTCAAACAGTACTTGGAAGAACCTTGAGTTTTCCCTGAGGTACGTTTATTGTCTCCTCTAAGGATGAGAGTCCCCAGTAAAGTTCTAGAAGAAGAACTTGGCATGTATCAGATGTCTAGGCAATCATAATGTGAAGGATTGTCATGCCAAATTGAACAATTGCTATCAATGCAACAAGGAAAAGCACCATATAATTATGTGCAGGGTTGTATGTAATTCTAATAATAATGGTGACAATAATGATAATGTTAATATCCCTGACACTACAGTGACTGTTGTAAAGGTTGCAGCTAATGGCAATAATGATGGCCTAGCTGAGGTAGCCTTGCCGGTGTTGGATGTAATAATTCAGGATAAAGGGCATAAATCCAAAACTTTGCGGCGTCACTCTTCTCAACACTGGTACGGGCCATGTAATATTTGGCAGACTATAGCATAGTAATAATGACTAGAGGAAGTAGTAAATACAGCCATGGTGTGTCTTACTCATAAAAGTTCAACCCAGTACAAGTATTCTTCTATCGAGGATGATGTTGAACCAGTCTAATTTGTGGGAGCTGGACAGCTTAGGGATTAATATAAATGAGGAAAGTCCAGATGATTCCTTTACTCCGGAACAATACCTGAAGGATGTTAAATTTGAATCTGGACATTACTGGGTGCGACTTCCGTGGAAGCTGAACCATCCAGAATTACCTACTAATTATAGGATGGCGTATGGGCAGTTAAAGGGCCCAGCTCTGCGAACTGAGCAAGACACCAGAATTGTTGACTGCTTATAATGATATAATTAATAAACAGTTAATTAATAAATTGTTCCTACTTCAGGCGACGATAAATGCACACCTTAAGTGCACAGGTGGTCCACTGAGCGAAGTAATTGGGTAAATAATTTTATATGGACAATTTCCTGGGTGTGACGTCAACTGAAGAGGACCTAATGAGGATATATGAAGGGGTTAATAAAATAATGCAAGGTGTAAGGATGCCCCTGAGGGAATGGAACAGTAATTAGTCCATTTTGAGGGATCAATAAATAAAGATAGCCCTGGAGTTGACGTGCCTATATGCAGTAATTAACTGGGGCTGATTTGGGATATTGAGAGAGACTTGTTATTGTTAAAGTCTAATAATTCCAGTATGCACAATAAATTAACCCAGAGAGTATAGGTTTAGTGTCAAACCTTACAATAAGAGGGAAATTTTTAATACAAGAAGCATGGAAGCTTGAGTGTACTTTGGATGGAGTCCTAACTGGGGAGTTAACAGGTGGAAAGAATTAATTGGTGATTATGTAAATAGCAATGTTGGAGTTCCCACACCAGGTGGCCAGTGAAGATGGGAAAATTGTACTCCACATCATTTAAGTCGTCTAACAACGACCTCCACCCGGCCGCAATGTGAAAAATAATTTCCCAAAATTATGCTGTATACTTTTTATAATGTAAATACACATGATTAATGCATTACTGTTACTCTAAAATGTATATGAAAGTGGAAGAGAACCGACAAGGAACCTCTGCACATGCGCTGATGGGTAGAGGAGAGGTCGAGACGGGGCATCAGGAGGCGGGAGTGTTTCGAATGGAGTTATGAGGCTGGGAAAACATGTGACCAGGAAACTGGCGTTCACGGAGGCCTAAGGATTAATATAGGCCTCACTTCGTAATAGAAAGTGCTGTAACTGTTCCTGGTGAAGAGTGAGGGAACGTGATTTACGGGACCACTGTAATAAAGTGGTAAAATGAGTGAATAATGGTAGACGCCGGGGGAAACTGGCATGACGCCATTGAGTGTTCAGGGGAAAATACCCATGATTTAATCATCTCTCATCGGTCTCAAATCTTAATGTGTAGGCCACTAACGTGTGTAAAATTCATGAAGCATTAAATCGTCTTGTGAATTGTAATGTAATCAGTGATAATACTTAGTTAAGGAATGGTTGAAGTGCTATGAACCACTATTCCCCGAGTGAGTGAGCACATGTTAACCTCGTGGTTCCTGTCTCGTGGATAGTGGAGTTTTATGGAGTCACGACTTCTAAACCGGGACAAACCAATGGATACCTCGTCCTGCTGGAATAAGAACCATATCGGTGTAGCAGGACATTGAAATGCGGTGGTGGATGGAGGAAATAAGGAGCACCAACCTGGAGTTTTACCTGGAGAGAGTTCCGGGGGTCAACGCCCCCGCGGCCCGGTCTGTGACCAGGCCTCCTGGTGGATCAGAGCCTGATCAACCAGGCTGTTGCTGCTGGCTGCACGCAAACCAACGTACGAGCCACAGCCCGGCTGATCCGGAACTGACTTTAGGTGCTTGTCCAGTGCCAGCTTGAAGACTGCCAGGGGTCTGTTGGTAATCCCCCTTATGTGTGCTGGGAGGCAGTTGAACAGTCTCGGGCCCCTGACACTTATTGTATGGTCTCTTAACGTGCTAGTGACACCCCTGCTTTTCATTGGGGGGATGGTGCATCGTCTGCCAAGTCTTTTGCTTTCGTAGTGAGTGATTCTCGTGTGCAAGTTCGGTACTAGTCCCTCTAGGATTTTCCAGGTGTATATAATCATGTATCTCTCCCTCCTGCGTTCCAGGGAATACAGGTTTAGGAACCTCAAGCGCTCCCAATAATTGAGGTGTTTTATCTCCGTTATGCGCGCCGTGAAAGTTCTCTGTACATTTTCTAGGTCGGCAATTTCACCTGCCTTGAAAGGTGCTGTTAGTGTGCAGCAATATTCCAGCCTAGATAGAACAAGTGACCTGAAGAGTGTCATCATGGGCTTGGCCTCCCTAGTTTTGAAGGTTCTCATTATCCATCCTGTCATTTTTCTAGCAGATGCGATTGATACAATGTTATGGTCCTTGAAGGTGAGATCCTCCGACATGATCACTCCCAGGTCTTTGACGTTGGTGTTTCGCTCTATTTTGTGGCCAGAATTTGTTTTGTACTCTGATGAAGATTTAATTTCCTCATGTTTACCATATCTGAGTAATTGAAATTTCTCATCGTTGAACTTCATATTGTTTTCTGCAGCCCACTGAAAGATTTGGTTGATGTCCGCCTGGAGCTTTGCAGTGTCTGCAATGGAAGACACTGTCATGCAGATTCGGGTGTCATCTGCAAAGGAAGACAAGGTGCTGTGGCTGACATCCTTGTCTATGTCGGATATGAGGATGAGGAACAAGATGGGAGCGAGTACTGTGCCTTGTGGAACAGAGCTTTTCACCGTAGCTGCCTCGGACTTTACTCTGTTGACGACTACTCTCTGTGTTCTGTTAGTGAGGAAATTATAGATCCATCGACCGACTTTTCCTGTTATTCCTTTAGCACGCATTTTGTGCGCTATTACGCCATGGTCACACTTGTCGAAGGCTTTTGCAAAGTCTGTATATATTACATCTGCATTCTTTTTGTCTTCTAGTGCATTTAGGACCTTGTCGTAGTGATCCAATAGTTGAGACAGACAAGAGCGACCTGTTCTAAACCCATGTTGCCCTGGGTTATGTAACTGATGGGTTTCTAGATGGGTGGTGATCTTGCTTCTTAGGACCCTTTCAAAGATTTTTATGATATGGGATGTTAGTGCTATTGGTCTGTAGTTCTTTGCTGTTGCTTTACTGCCCCCTTTGTGGAGTGGGGCTATGTCTGTTGTTTTTAGTAACTGTGGGACGACCCCCGTGTCCATGCTCCCTCTCCATAGGATGGAAAAGGCTCGTGATAGGGGCTTCTTGCAGTTCTTGATGAAGACAGAGTTCCATGAGTCTGGCCCTGGGGCAGAGTTCATGGGCATGTCATTTATCGCCTGTTCGAAGTCATTTGGCGTCAGGATAACATCGGATAGGCTTGTGTTCATCAAATTTTGTGGCTCTCTCATAAAAAATTCATTTTGATCTTCGACTCTCAGTCTGGTTAGCGGCTTGCTAAAAACAGAGTCATATTGGGACTTGAGTAGTTCACTCATTTCCTTGCTGTCATCCGTGTAGGACCCATCTTGTTGAAGTAGGGGCCCAATACTGGACGTTGTTCTCGATTTTGATTTGGCATAGGAGAAGAAATACTTTGGGTTTCTTTCGATTTCATTTATGGCTTTTAGTTCTTCCCGCGATTCCTGACTCCTAAAGGATTCTTTTAGCTTAAGTTCGATGCTTGCTATTTCTCTGACCAGTGTCTCCCTACGCATTTCAGATATATTGACCTCTTTTAGCCGCTCTGTTATTCTTTTCCGTCGCCTGTAAAGGGAGCGCCTGTCTCTTTCTGTTTTACATCTACTCCTCCTTTTTCTTAGAGGAATAAGCCTTGTGCATACATCGAGTGCCACCGAGTTAATCTGTTCTAGGCATAAGTTGGGGTCTGTGCTGCTTAGTATATCTTCCCAGCTTATATCGGTTAGGACTTGGTTTACTTGGTCCCACTTTATGTTTTTGTTATTGAAGTTGAATTTGGTGAATGCTCCCTCGTGACTAATCTCATTATGTCGGTCTGGGGCTCCGCGCATACATGACTGAACCTCAATTATGTTGTGATCTGAGTATATTGTTTTTGATATGGTAACATTTCTTATCAGATCATCATTGTTAGTGAAGATGAGGTCTAGTGTATTCTCCAGTCTAGTAGGCTCTATTATTTCTTTTAGCTTAAGTTCGATGCTTGCTATTTCTCTGACCAGTATCTCCCTACGCATTTCAGATATATTGACCTCTTTTAGCCGCTCTGTTATTCTTTTCCGTCGCCTGTAAAGGGAGCGCCTGTCTCTTTCTGTTTTACATCTACTCCTCCTTTTTCTTAGAGGAATAAGCCTTGTGCATACATCGAGTGCCACCGAGTTAATCTGTTCTAGGCATAAGTTGGGGTCTGTGCTGCTTAGTATATCTTCCCAGCTTATATCGGTTAGGACTTGGTTTACTTGGTCCCACTTTATGTTTTTGTTATTGAAGTTGAATTTGGTGAATGCTCCCTCGTGACTAATCTCATTATGTCGGTCTGGGGCTCCGCGCATACATGACTGAACCTCAATTATGTTGTGATCTGAGTATATTGTTTTTGATATGGTAACATTTCTTATCAGATCATCATTGTTAGTGAAGATGAGGTCTAGTGTATTCTCCAGTCTAGTAGGCTCTATTATTTGCTGGTTTAAATTGAATTTTGTGCAGAGATTTAAAAGCTCGCGTGAGTGTGAGTTTTCATCAGAGCTGCCTCCTGGTGTTATTACTGCAACAATATTATTTGCTATATTCCTCCATTTTAGGTGCCTTAAGTTGAAATCCCCCAGGAGCAAGATGTTTGGTGCAGGAGCTGGAAGGTTTTCCAGACAGTGGTCAATTTTTAACAGCTGTTCCTGGAATTGCTGGGATGTTGCATCCGGAGGCTTGTAGACTACCACAATGACTAGGTTTTGGTTCTCGACCTTTACTGCTAAAACTTCCACTACATCATTTGAGGCATCTAGCAGTTCTGTGCAAACAAGTGACTCTGCAATGTACAGGCCAACCCCCCCCCTTTTGCCTGTTCACTCTGTCACATCTGTATAGGTTGTAACCTGGGATCCATATTTCGTTGTCCAAGTGATCCTTTATGTGGGTCTCAGTGAAAGCCGCGAACATTGCCTTTGCCTCTGCGAGCAGTCCACGGATGAAAGGTATTTTGTTGTTTGTTGCTGGCTTTAGACCCTGTATATTTGCAAAGAAGAATGTTATCGGACTGGTGGTATTGTTGGTACTGGGGGGGGATTTTTTTTCCGGCATTAGTATCTGTATCTGTTGGTTTGGAGTGGAGGCCATCGACTGTGGTTCCACTCCAGGAATGACTGGATTTGGTGTACGATTTCTGCCATTTCCTGCCAGTTTTTTTTCCTTCCTGGCACTAAAAAACCTCTCCTTCTTGAGTGGCTGTGGCTACCCAGGTTTTCCCATGGCCTGGATGTTTTGTATCTTTTTGTCCCCTTTAGATGGTATGCCTGGCAATTTAAGTTATAGCACAGTCTTTCCTGTACTGAAGAGGTACACAGTTCAGGGTGAAAAAGCTTACAGGAAGGGAGTTTGCATTTTCCTGTTGTCATATGGGTATGGCATTTTCTAGGGTGGTCATAGTTGCACGTCCTATCTGTTTTTCCAGATTTCCCATGCCAGCAGATACCGAGTGCATAGTATGTGCACAGGCTTGGTTTCCGTTTGCCTTGGGTTTCTGTGACTGTATTCCCTGTTGGTGCATGTTTCCCTGTCTTACTTCTATCCTCCCTAGCACCAACAATGGAGCTCCCACCAGTTGTTTTTGGTAATATATCCTCACTATTGCTAGTGGAGTCCTCTTGTTTGCTATTTCCTGCGGTATTTCTAGTTTGCAATATTGGTTTTATCTTATCTTTGACTACACTTGTTTCCCTACTATGGCTCCTGTCCCCTATGAGGTCATTTATATGTATTCCTTCCTGCGTATAATTCCCGACTACCTGGACAAAATCTCCAGCTTCACCATTACTGTCTCCCAGGACAGCATCTCCAGCTTCCCCATTACTGTCTCCCAGGACAGCATCTCCAGCTTCACCATTACTGTCTCCCAGGACAGCACCTCCAGCTTCACCATTATCATGTGGGAGTTCGATACGTGGATTAGGGTAGAAATACTCACGTAGGCTGTTATACGTATAATTACTGTTATGTGGAGAGTGCCCGCAGCCGTTACCTTGCCTCCTTGCTTCCACTCGTAACACTGCCTAGCCGGCTGGCCAGTACCCCGTAGTGGGTCTTTTGAATTAGTGTCAGCTCAGCACAATATGAAAGACCGTGACTCAAGACGGTTGGTCGTTGAGTCAACGGACAGGTTACTGGTAACTGGTTACTACTACTGAGACTGGTAACTGGTTACTACTGAGACTGGTAACTGGTTACTACTACTGAGAGCTCGGCGACGCTAACGTATGTCGTCCCGACATACAACTAATACAAACTAGAGATGGCAGGTATACGGCTTGGGCTGATTCTATACAATGTCAAAGTACACAACATGAAACATTATAGATACATAAGTAGAACATTGGAATGAAAGCTTACGTAACTGAACTGTAATGCAATACAAGGTATACTATAGTACAACTTAAAACTCAACAAATGAACAACTAACTCAACATTGAGATTACAAGTGATAAAAACAAAAATTTTGATCGATCGATCTGTATTCGTGTGATCTACGGATTCTGAGGAAGGAATATATACAAAGAAAGAGTGTTTAACAGAAAGGCAGATTCGGTGCACGCAAATCTAGACTGTTAACTCTCAGAATGCGGAGAGAACATGAACACAAAAAAAAAATTTTTTTGAATACTGATAAGTTGATACTGTAATTATTCATCTATACAGGTTATTTACATTTAACCCCAACTCTGCTAGGGTAAGATTGGCATATGCAGAATGGGTGTCATCTCTGGGAGGATCAAACTCTGTAGCATTGGCTAACTCATGCTGTATTTGAGGCAAATCTGAATTGGAAGTTACAAATGATACTTGAGGATTTCTCAATACCTGTCGTGTATGTAGGGAATAACGACATTCAGGTTGATCATCTGACTGAGTATCAGAGGAAGAGAGTACAGGATCAGGAGGATTGTCAGAGTCTGTCACATACACGAGCCTTTTCCATCCTATGGAGAGGGAGCATGGACACGGGGGTCGTCCCTCAGTTACTAAAAACAACAGACATAGCCCCACTCCACAAAGGGGGCAGTAAAGCAACAGCAAAGAACTACAGACCAATAGCACTAACATCCCATATCATAAAAATCTTTGAAAGGGTCCTAAGAAGCAAGATCACCACCCATCTAGAAACCCATCAGTTACACAACCCAGGGCAACATGGGTTTAGAACAGGTCGCTCCTGTCTGTCTCAACTACTGGATCACTACGACAAGGTCCTAAATGCACTAGAAGACAAAAAGAATGCAGATGTAATATATACAGACTTTGCAAAAGCCTTCGACAAGTGTGACCATGGCGTAATAGCGCACAAAATGCGCGCTAAAGGAATAACAGGAAAAGTTGGTCGATGGATCTATAATTTCCTCACTAACAGAACACAGAGAGTAGTCGTCAACAGAGTAAAGTCCGAGGCAGCTACGGTGAAAAGCTCTGTTCCACAAGGCACAGTACTAGCTCCCATCTTGTTCCTCATCCTCATATCCGACATAGACAAGGATGTCAGCCACAGCACCGTGTCTTCCTTTGCAGATGACACCCGAATCTGCATGACAGTGTCTTCCATTGCAGACACTGCAAGGCTCCAGGCGGACATCAACCAAATCTTTCAGTGGGCTGCAGAAAACAATATGAAGTTCAACGATGAGAAATTTCAATTACTCAGATATGGTAAACATGAGGAAATTAAATCTTCATCAGAGTACAAAACAAATTCTGGCCACAAAATAGAGCGAAACACCAACGTCAAAGACCTGGGAGTGATTATGTCCGAGGATCTCACCTTCAAGGACCATAACATTGTATCAATCGCATCTGCTAGAAAAATGACAGGATGGATAATGAGAACCTTCAAAACTAGGGAGGCCAAGCCCATGATGACACTCTTCAGGTCACTTGTTCTATCTAGGCTGGAATATTGCTGCACTCTAACAGCACCTTTCAAGGCAGGTGAAATTGCCGACCTAGAAAATGTACAGAGAACTTTCACGGCGCGCATAACGGAGATAAAACACCTCAATTACTGGGAGCGCTTGAGGTTTCTAAACCTGTATTCCCTGGAACGCAGGAGGGAGAGATACATGATTATATACACCTGGAAAATCCTAGAGGGACTAGTACCGAACTTGCACACGAAAATCACTCACTACGAAAGCAAAAGACTTGGCAGACGATGCACCATCCCCCCAATGAAAAGCAGGGGTGTCACTAGCACGTTAAGAGACCATACAATAAGTGTCAGGGGACCGAGACTGTTCAACTGCCTCCCAGCACACATAAGGGGGATTACCAACAGACCCCTGGCAGTCTTCAAGCTGGCACTGGACAAGCACCTAAAGGCAGTTCCTGATCAGCCGGGCTGTGGCTCGTACGTTGGTTTGCGTGCAGCCAGCAGCAACAGCCTGGTTGATCAGGCGCTGATCCACCAGGAGGCCTGGTCACAGACCGGGCCGCGGGGGCGTTGACCCCCGAAACTCTCTCCAGGTAAACTCCAGGTTAGTCTGGGTTGGAACATCATTATCATCACATACTAACTTCATATGATCCAAATGCGATTCTTTATACTGACCAGTACTAATCTCTCTAACCTTATACTTATTTCCAGTGATATGTTCAACTACCCGATAAGGACCAACAAACCTTTGATCAAGTTTTGGCATAGCAGACGTTTTATTAAAATTAGTCAACATAACTCTCGAACCTACTTTGATTTTGGATGGCTTTGATCGAGTGTTTGCGACTCTGGTGAATTCAGCTGTTGATTTATGAAGTGTTTCACGGATTCTTCTAAAAACACTTTGAGCTAAGCTGGTACGAGTTGCTACGAAATCATCAGGGTTGTAATTTGGTTTCGGATTAGAATATAACAACTCATAAGGCAAACGTTTATCTACACCATACAATGCATAATGTGGAGTGTCACCTATAGAAACATTGTAAGCAGAATTTATAGCACACTGCACATCAGGTATAACTTCATCCCAAGTTTCACTGTTGGGATTGATAGTGGCTCTCAAGACATCAAGTACTTTCTTATTGGTTCGTTCCGCTAACCCATTGCTGGCAGGATGATGAGGAACAATGGTGGATTTAGTGATCTTGTACAAGGTACACAAATTTTCAAGAATTTCATTACAGAATTCACCTCCGTTATCTGTTACTAGGGACTTAGGAGTGGTATGCCTGCAGATAATGCGTTCTTTAAACGCTTTAGCTACTGTCTCGGCAGTCTTATCTGCAATAGGAACTAACTCACAATATCTGGTGAAATGGTCTACCATAACACACAGATGTTTGTTACCTTGGAGGGAACATTGGAAATTAGTTAACAAATCTAGCGCAACTCTTTCCCAAGGTTCGCTAGTAGTTGGATACACTTGGATTGGATTAGGACCATTAGCATTGCCTTTATGTTGCATGCAGACACTACATTTCCTAACATACTCAGAAATATCAGTTGCCATACGAGGCCAAAAGTATTTCAATCTGGCTTGTTTTACTGAACGATCCATACCAGGGTGTGCAGCACCTGGTACATCGTGAACTAGCTGTAAGGCTACATTCACTAGTGACTGTGGAATTACTAACTGGTATACTCTTCTGCTAGGAGTACCCAACTCGGCTGTTCGATACAGTAATTCTTGGTTCATGACAAAGTCACTGATGGGAGCTGGTGGCTTCACAGTCAGAATAAGATCTTCCTGGAGCAGGAATCGAATCACACCAGACCACATGGGATCTGTTTCTTTGAGCATTCTTTACATCTTCAGCACTAAATGGAGGGTCTGCAGTTACTATACTAACATGTCGCGATAAGGCATCTGCGACTACATTTGACTTGCCAGGTAAATGCTCAAAGGTGGGATTGAACTCTTGGATAGTCAAAGTCCATCTAGCTAACCTTCCAGTAGGTTGTTTGTTCTGGAATAAGGGTATCAGTGGAGCATGATCTGTCAAGACATGAACAGAGTACTGATAAATAATGTCTCGGAAGTGCTTTAAAGACCATACTATTGCTAAAGCTTCTTGCTCAGTTACTGTATAATTACGTTCAGCCTTTGTAAGGACTCGGCTAGCAAATGCAACTGCGTTGTACTTGCCATCGGTCTTCTGAGCTAGTACGGCACCTATGCCAATTGAACTAGCATCAGTTGTCAGATAGAAAGGCTTAGAAAAATCTGGAAATTTCAAAATTGGAGCAGATGTTAGCTTTTCTTTTAGAGTTTGGAATGCTCTTTCTTGACGGAAGGTCCAAACAAAAGGAGCATCTTTCTTAAGCAACTCAGTTAGAGGAGCAGCTATGGAAGAAAAATTGGCAATGAAAGATCTATAAAAACCTGCTAAGCCCACAAAGGATCTTACGGCATCAGCAGTTTTGGGAGTTGGAAAATTTAGTACTGCAGTTACTTTACTTTGGTCAGTCGTAACCCCTCTAGGAGTGACTACGTGACCAAGAAACTTAATTTCTGATCTGAAAAATTGACATTTTGACAGTTTGATCTTTAAATTGGCTTCTTCAAGCTTACCAAGTACTACATCAAGTCTTTTCAAGTGTGTATCCACGTCTTTAGACATGACGATTACGTCATCTAAGTACACCATAAGTGCATTACCTATGAGACCTCTAAAGATATTAGTCATGAGCCTTGAGAACGTGATAGGGGAAGATCGTAATCCAAATGCCATACGGAGGAAGTAATAATGACCTGTAGGAGTGGAGAATGCAGTTAGTTCTTGGCTGTCCTCGTGAAGAGGGACTTGCCAAAACCCTTGTAACAAATCTAGGGTTGAAAAGACTTTGTTATCTCCGATATTACGTAAAAGATCACCCAGTACAGGGAGTGGAAAGCGATCTGGAATGGTTTTTGCGTTTAACTTCCTAAAGTCAATTACTGGACGCCAAGTACCATCCTTCTTAGGTACTAGTATCAAGGGTGCATTCCAAGGTGAATTGCTAGGTGCAATAACTCCATCATCAAGCATTTGATTGATCAATTCTTCTGCGACAGCAACTTGTGAATGAGGCATTCTGTACGCAGGTATGTAGATAGGTCTAGTACCAGGTTCAAGTGGAATACGATGGGACAATAAGTTCGTTATACCCATCTTCTCACCTGGTAAGGCAATGGCTTTACGACGTTTGTTCAACAGAGTCAACAAACGCTTGACTTCATCTGGGAAGTCAGTGGGAGCTAAGTCTTTCTCCTCTACTGGTGGAACAGATTGATCCAGTGAAGTGGATGAGGTCTCCCCGGCAGAAATAGCACCGACCCACTGGTCAGGTGACAACTCATCCTCTACCTGAACAGGGTAAGGATAGTGAACAAGGTCAACAAGATTGGTATTTGCTCTAAGGCGAACACTGTGACCAGAAGTGTTGGCCAGGTAGAAATGGATCTTACTATCTCTTACAACATGTAAGGATGGTTCAACAAATAGACCTTTTACTTTGCAGGAATCACTGTCAACTAGGACGTTATCACCATCTGGAACACTAGGAACAACTACAGACACTCTAGTGAGAGCACTAGCCGCAACAGAAACGTCTTTCTGCAAACGGCATGTGACATCAACAAGAGATGGCATTACTAGTTGCAAGTAATTGTTTTCCGACAAGGCGTCCCCTGTGGAGAAACTACTACTCGAACTAGCAGGCATTGCAGGGATAGGTTGAGCACTCAAGGCAATCTGAGCGTCCTCGGACACTTGAGGCATCGGACTATCCTGCAATTCTGAAGGTATAGGTGGAACACTGATGGGAGTGACAGAATTACCAGTGCCTGACCGCTTGGGTACGCTACTGGAGAATGCATTAGCTTGTAAGGACTTAATCCGTACATCATACTCTGCAGCAGTATAACAGATTTCGGATCCAAGCTGGTAACCCCAGAATGGAACGATCAAGTCGTCAATTTGTGCATGCCATCGATAAGGGTCGAGCACAATGCGTAAGTCTCGCATGGAAGCAAATCCCAGTAGAAGGTCACCAGGGAAAGTAATCTGGTCGACAACAAGGAAGGAAACAGTGAAGTCTCTACCTTGGATAGAAAAGGTTAGGGCAGTCGTACCTCGGACACGCAGGTGAGAACCAGATACTCCACTAAGGGAGGACACAGGAGTCGGTTCTACGAGAAGGACATGTCGTAACTTCTTATCCTTAAACAAACTAGACCTAATAATATTGATTTGCGCACCAGAGTCCATGAACAATTGAACGGGCGCATTATAAACAGATGCTTGCACTATAGGGCCTATGGTTGCATTGGAAGTTATGTGCAAACAAAAAGGTGGATTTTCATCAGAAAAGACTTGTTCTACTCCATCCCCAAAATCATCTATGTCAGAGACATGTGAAGCAACAACCTCAGCAGGGTTGTCATTCTCGAGACTGCTTAAGGCTTCAAAGGAGTTGTGAACGGGGATGGTGTACTCATTATCACCTACTGTCACCATGGGGCGGTTTGACTGGGGCGCTCGAATTCCCCCGACTGGGAAGAACGAGCCTGGTTCTGGTGAGTTTGAGAATTGAATGAATGAGCCTGGTTCTGGTTATTTTGAAAACCACGAGATCTGTTTCCTCTACGGGTTCTGCGGTTGGAACGACCACGGAAAGATCTAGAGTACTGAAGGTTATAGAGAGCATTACACTCAGATGTGTCATGTCCATGTATTCTATGATAAGTACAGTAGGGAAGATCTGAGTACTCATCATCAGCACGACGTCTCTTAGGGTAACTATCAGGACAATTAATTGCAATATGGCCACGGAAACCACAGTTGTAACAATTCCGCCGACTATGGTTACTGAATGTACTATGAATACTACGAGGTGTATAACGACTCTGTACACTGGTTCTTGATGATCTCTGAGATGGTTGACGACCACGATTTGTCTCTGTGGCGCAAACAAGAGGTGGTGCAGACTGAGGCATATGTGTGACATTACTTTTAATACAAGGGAAAGTACCCTGGGGGCACAAGGAACGTACATGATTTAAGGCTGTAAGAGGTTCCATCGTTACAGTTGGAGGATCAGCCTCATAAGCACACACAGAAGCAGGTGGCATTAGTTCTTTAATTGCTCCAAAAGCTGCTATTTTAGCAATTGATTCTGTAAATGGTTTAGCCTCTTCAGAAAGAAAAGATGATGATTGGACAGCATTGATAAATGATGATAAAAGTTTATCTAATCGAACAGCAAATGCACTCAACGATTCAGTACTCATGGGTGTAGCATTCACCAGTTCCCTAAGAACGACATATGGATCAGCTGTTTTTACTGGGACAAGGAAGGAACGAATCAGTTCCTCATATTGTGACCACTTAGTAAGATTCCTGAAGTCTCGCATATCAAGGAGATCAACAACGTGAACAGCAGCAGGAGATCGATAAAGAGCCTCTTTAGCAATTCTGATAAGGCTTTCCTCTGAAGGAGGACCTTCAACTAGAGCATTAGCACGAGAACGAATGGCTGCAAACCATGCTTCAAGACTATGTACATGGCCATTGAATAAAGGTAACGCATCAAGGGAATCACGAGTATAACTATAATATCTCGGTGTCTGAGTCGGTCTGTCAGTCGGTAAGGAACTGTGAGGACTGATGACAGGACCAGCAGTAGTAGCCTGAGAGGTCTGAGTGTCGACATTCACTAAAGTATCACTTGACGGTATGTGAGACATAATGGCAAAGTGGCACGAGAACAAACAAGGCAAAAAATAATGAACAATAAAAACGATATAAAATTCTAGAATTGAAATGAAAAGATATACAACTAATTCTGCAGAATAATGTTTAAATACACTGCAAGAGGAAGGAAAACTCAATTTAAAGGACTACTGACCAAAATAAAAAAAATTTACATTGAAATATACAAGTAAAAATATTACTGGAGACTGAATTAAATGCAAAATGAGCTGTCTTTACTCTTGCTAATAAAGAAATTAATTAATTAAATTTTTTAAATCAATGTGAAAGTGTAAAATAAAATTACTAAATTGTTAACTGGGAAATTTAAGTATTTTCTAAGAATGCATAGACAAAATTAAAATATAATTCAGAAAAATTTCAATAAAAGAAAATAATTCACTGCAGAACAGTTCAACAAAATAATTCACTTCAGAACAAGTGCAACAAAATAAAGTGTAGAAATAATCACTGCAGTAATAAAGTGTCACTGGGAAAACTCAGGGAAAATAATGAATTAAAATTATGAAGATCAAAAAAAAAAAAAATTAAACTGATTGAACACTTTAACTCTTAATTGTAAATTAGACAAAACAATTTACTCAAACAGAGTAAGAAAAACACTTTACGTTAAAAGTAATTGAAATTGCATCAAGAGTGAATTTGTTCAAGAATTATAAAAAGATGAATTAAAATAAAACACAGGAACAAAACAGGGAATATAACACTTACAGTGACGGAGCACCCAACAGTATTAGTTTATTCTTACAACAAATTCCTGCTGTGACTGATACAACAAAATCTTGCTGTGACTGATACGACAAAAATTTTGCTGGCAAAAATAATGGTACACAGTCTGCGAAAAAATATTAGAGGAATGAGACACTGCTGGCATACGAAAAAAAAAATGACACACAGAAATAAATGGAAAATTTGGTATACTGGGGTAAATATCACTGCAGAATACAACGCTGAAAGAATACAATAAAAAAAAATGAATCACTTCACACAGAGTGACTGACTGGTACACTACACAATAATACTTACTACAGACGAGTAGCAAAATGAAAAAACACAGAATAAAAATATAAGATAAGTAAAAACACTGAAAAATATTGGAAAAATACTGAGTCAAAGAATACTGCGTTTACACTGAAAAACACAAGGTTTAGAGTACACAAACAATTTACTATAAATGTCTCACACACGCAAATGTCCTGAAATGCAAGAAAAATGTCTCAAGAAAATTATCACTGGAGTCGAGAGTAGTAGACGGGCGATTACTGATGACGGGGGATGAGTGGTATGGTGTCCCGCGCGGTGATGACTGACGTCACCTACACTCACTGTTGTCGTGAAGAAATGTGCGTTCTAGGCGAACTCACATAACTGGCTTTATCTCGTTGGCACCAGCTACAATCTCTTGACCAATTATGTGAGCCAAAACAGTACTAGGACCCGGTACAAGGGTGCAAACAACCACAGGTAGATGAGTGGATGGCTGGTGGTGGGGGATGGTGGGTGTGACTCTCGCTGGGGTACTGCCGCGCACCCCGGATTGTGGGAGAGAGAGTGGTGGGGGGGGACGCTGGGGGTTCTGCCGCGCACCCCACTCACCCACGAAGATGGCTAACAACCCACTCTATGCCACAGGAATGGTGAAAACCACTCTTAGCATCCAACAGGGAGCACAAAGCGAAATAAACAATACCTCAGAGGAGCTTGGCTTACTTCTTACTGCGTGGCTTACTTCTCTCTCTCAGCTGGGTTAGAAGCTGGGTTGGCTGACTGGCTTACCCCACGAGAATGGATGACTGGAAGACTTGTAACGATGCACAAAGCACGGAGGAGCAGTTGGATGACAGGAGACAGGCTGGATGATAGGCTGACTGGCGTTCACTTCCACAGTCTGGCTTACTGACTGGCTTAATTGCAAAATCCGGGTCAACCCCTCGGAGATTGAAGCAATTAGCACACGAACTAAGCCAGGAAGCTTGAAACGGCTGCAACAGGCTTGCAGGCAGTAGGTTTGAGGGGAATAGGCTGCTGGCTCGAGGTGGTGCGGGCGGGTAGTGGCTGGTGGGTGACGCTTCACCTATGACCCTGCCGGCTACTCACAACAGTCTTCAAACGCCTTGAATTACCCTTAAAAACGTAAATCCACGCATCCCACCGCTGCCACCATTTATCATGTGGGAGTTCGATACGTGGATTAGGGTAGAAATACTCACGTAGGCTGTTATACGTATAATTACTGTTATGTGGAGAGTGCCCGCAGCCGTTACCTTGCCTCCTTGCTTCCACTCGTAACACTGCCTAGCCGGCTGGCCAGTACCCCGTAGTGGATCTTTTGAATTAGTGTCAGCTCAGCACAATATGAAAGACCGTGACTCAAGACGGTTGGTCGTTGAGTCAACGGACAGGTTACTGGTAAACGGGTTACTACTACTGAGACTGGTAACTGGTTACTACTGAGACTGGTAACTGGTTACTACTACTGAGACCATTACTGTCTCCCAGGACAGCACCTCCAGCTTCACCATTACTGTCTCCCAGGACAGCACTATCAGCCCCCCATTTACTGACTACCAGGACATCATCTCCAGCCTTACAGTTTCTGACTACATGGCCAGTATCAAGGGCAGTACCATTCAGCCCAGACTTTTTATGTTCCCATCTGTTGTAGAAAGCTTCCAGGTTTTCTATAAAAGCAGCTTTGATGTTGACCTCTTTTAATACCCTTGTGATTTTAGTCCACAGATTTATCTCATTTGGGCATACCCAAAAACACTTCCCTGTTTTAATACTGCTTGTAGCTAGTTCTTGGATATCTGCACAAGGGGCGTGACACCAATTTCCACAAAAATGACAATTTATGCATGTGGAAGCCCGTTTGTTTGACTGACCACAGACTACACACAGCTTCATAATGATTTGAATGGTTGATTTACTGCAATTCTACTAGCAACCTCTTGAAAATTCTATTAATAACCTGCTAGGTAGTGCACGAAACCGTTTGAAACCAGTCCAGGGTTCGGACCAGTCAAGGGTTCGGACCAGTCAAGGGTTCGGACCAGTCAAGGGTTCGGACCAGTCAAGGGTTCGGACCAGTTAAGGGTTCGGACCAGTCAAGGGTTCGGACCAGTCTATTTGATCTGAGCAGTGGGTCACTTATTTAAAACATACTGGTCGGTGATTTGAGCTAACACATGAAGGATCTACTGGAAATTATCTACCCGAGTAATATGTGTTTTGATTGATACAAAAGTATAACTTGCATGTTGAAGAGCCGGTGACTGCTGGCACTCCTACAATGACGAACGGTCGACCTCCACCCTTGTTTATCAATCACTGTATCTAGCTTCTCTATTTTTTTTTTTTTTCGTCTCCACCACAATAAATGCTATATTATCACTATAGTTGACTGGTGCAAATTTTGGAGGAAGGACGCTTTTTCTGTAGTAATAATTGCTTCTCGTTGTGTATATTGCGACCGCTGGTAACTACAGGTTATATGAAATTCACAGTAACGTCTGGTATTTCAAGAAAAAGAAACTAATGAAAGTCACTCCACTCCACTAAGTACCATTATAATACTGGTTAGTTGCTACTACAGCACTGTATTCTGCTATTCACTGGTATCACTAGATTATATGCGAGTACACTAGCAGGCCAGGAAGATTATTAAAAACAGCTGACCTGTGGTAAGATTCTGGCGACTTCTGGCACCTGCCTCTATAGGCTTATCACTTCATTTACAAACCACCCACAGTTAAGTAACCTTTCTAGTCATAGCAAACTGATACTGGCCAGTTAGGTATGTTGTAATTTGATAGGTTATGGGTGATCCAGCTGCATCAAGTGACCACCGGAGAAATTCTGGCAAGTGGTGGTATTATATACAAGTGTTTTCCATTGATGGATATACGTATATGTGTGTAACCTACTCCCCCCCTATTTTTCCTTTAGTCAAATCAATAATCGATACAGTCCACAATTAATTAGTAGCGCCATACTTGTGGGTGTTATCCACTTCATACTGGTCTCAGATAGATATAGGTAAGATTGTGAGGTCGGAGGAGCCACCTGCAGTCTACACGGGGTAACTATTGTAATCAATATATGGTTGTCGTCTCCCAATGAGATTACTTGTATGAATGTAATGTTGAGGTACATACAGGTAAACCCTTATAAATTTTCCATATCTATTTCACAGTTATAATATGATACAGTAATTGAATGTTGCTTAAAATATATTTTTGAAAATATCAACACTTGATAAAGAAATAAAAATAAAGGAATGGAAAAGTTGTAAACAAAGGCTGATATATGTGAAGGTTGTTTAATTTGTTATTGGGTTATAGTACCCAAAATATATTTATGTAACTAAGTAGCAGGTGGCTAATGTGACGGTCTGGAGTTTTGAGAGTTTCTGACCGCGGGTTCAAACCCCACCCGTGGTATGGTTTACTAAGTAGCAGTTAAAGACTCATTATTCAAAGTACCTAATTATATTAAACTACCAGGGGGCACAAATGCCTTAATTCTGTCTTGAGAACTTATCACTTGTGTAGATAGGCCAGATCGGCCAACCCCTGTACTTCAATATAAATAACTTCTATTGTAAAACACACACAATTAAAATAAGTAGATGGCCTGGTGGCCTGGTTGCTAACGCTCTTCACACAGCGAGAACCTGGGTTCGATTACCAGCCAGAGTAGAAACATTGGGCGTGTTTCTTTCCACCTGTTGTCTATGTTCCCCATCAGTAAAATGGGTACCTGGGTGTTAGTCGACTGGTGTGGGTCGCATCCTGGGACACTGACCTAATTTGCCCGACATGTGGAGCAAAACAAGCGGCTTTCTATATAGTAGTATGTCATTGATGCCAGCTAGACTTGTATACCTTGTACATGTACTTGTAGTAAATAAAGATATTATTATTATTATAGAGACAGATAATTTTATTTTAGTTACCCTGTAGAGAAAAAATATTTGTTTTCTTTAAACTTTGCTACAATTCGTTTTTGTTTTTGTTTTTGGTTTTATTGTGGGTAACTTTAATAAAAGTAGGTGGCTACTCCTTTGCATCTCTAATAATAATAATAATCATTCCCTGCCTGATGTAAGGCATAGAGACAATGCTGTCGGCATTGAGCTGCTTCGTGGGGCTAATTCCCCCTCAACGGCGCAAGTGTTACTACCGACTATCATCAGAGAGACGTATGGAAAAAAGGATGACGAGGTATATGGTGTAAGTAAGTTTATTCAGGTATACACAAATACAGTTACATAGATTGTCATACATAGCAGCATATGTGTAGAGAGCCTAGGATAACCCAAAAAAGTCAGGCAGAGTGGCCCTGAATGGGACCTTCAGACTCTTTGTTAAACTTGTGTGGGGCATACGATTAGTAAGTAAGTAAGTAAGTAAATTTATTCAGGTATACACAATACAGTTACATAGAATTATCATACATAGCAGCATATGTGTAGAGAACCTAGGATAACCCAAAAAAGTCAGACAGAGTGACTTATTTCCATTGGGGTCCTTTTACCTTATTATTATAATATAAAGGTTATAATATTTTCTTATTATTCTATAATGAAGATAACATATTATCATACTAAAAAGACTATCTACTACACGAGGGTCATTAAGACTATCTACAATACGAGGGTCATTAAGACTATCTACTACCCGAGGGTCATTACGACTATCTACAATACGAGGGTCATTACTAGGGATAAGGTAAAATTTACACGTATTTTAGCTAAAAAATAGAAAATCATTCCCCTCCCTTTCTGTTGCTTCATTCATCAGACACTTTTTGGCAGTCTTCTTGAACTGGTTCAAGCTATGACTGGCCTTGACATTTGTGGGTAGTCTGTTCCATTCCTTTATTGCTGTACAATAAAAGGTGTTTGAAGCCTGGCCACTGACTGTGGGTACTACAAAGTTGTGCTCTCTCCCCCTAGTACTATGATTGCTTTGGTTCCCAACCTTGACAAAATTGACAGCAAGATATTCTGGACACTGTTCGTGAGCAATTTTATAAACATGATTTAGCTTCAGTTGTTTTACTCTGTCTTCAACATTCAGCATATCCAACTGCTGTAATTCATCCTGGCCTACATGTTCTCTTGGTCCCAGCCCCAGGATGAATCTTACGATTTTGTTCTGGGTGATTTGCAGTCTATCTTTCAGTTTTTTTGTCAAGGCAGAGTACCAAGAAGAGCAAGCGTAATCCATATGGCATTGTATAAGGGCTAGACATAGGGTCCTGCGAGCCTCAGTAGGTAGACACTGTGCTTGTCTATACAGGAACTTCAGTCTGGCATTCGCTTTCTTTACTACACTGTTCCCTATCAATTCTCCTGACATGCATGGGTCAAAGGGGATTCCCAGATATTTAACTGATGAAACCAAAGTGATGGACTCCCCATTACACTGAACATTAAAATTATTTACCCTTCTCAGTTTATGTTTCGTTCCAAAGAGAATGGCTTCAGTTTTCCCTAGGTGTAATGATAGTTTGTTGTCTACTAACCATTTGCTGCAGGACTCCAGTTCCAGTGTTAAAACATTAGCAATATCTTGTGGGTCTTTACCTGTCACTAACAGAGCACTGTCATCTGCATACAGTAGGAGTTTGCACTTGACACTGATAGGAATATCATTGACATAACATAAGAATAGTAAGGGACCCAGAATACTACCTTGGGGAACTCCACATGTTATCGGCAGGGGTTCTGATTCCGTTTTGTTGATTTTGACTATTTGTCTCCTGTTGCTAAGGTAGGACTTAAACCAGTCTACAGAAACTATACCGATAGATTGAAGTTTATTACATAATATATTGTGGTTGACAGTATCGAAGGCCTTTTGCAGGTCTAAGGTTACCATACCTATGAGGTTCCCTTTTGACATTTCAGTTCTCAGGTAATCCATCAGATTAATAAGGGAGGTATCGGTTGAGTAGGATCTTCTAAAGCCCGATTGATAGCTATGGAGAATGCTGTTGTCATTAAGGTACTTAACTACTTGAGAATACACCGCCCTCTCCAGAATTTTAGATATTATACTGAGTATACTAACAGGTCTATAGTTGCTTACATCAGACCTATTATTTTTCTTGAAGATAGGAGTAACTCTGGCCTCCTTGAACCCCTCCGGTACGGTATTAGTGGTGATTGATAGATTTATTATGTGAGCAATAGGGATTGACAGTTCAAAAGCACCATCTTTTATGAACTTAGACGGGATGTTATCCGGGCCAGTGCTCTTAGTTGGGTTTAACCTGCTTAGTTCTTTTTGAATGAAGTCATGAGATACACTTACTAGTTGACAACTGTTTGGGGTTACCCCTTTATTGGTATAGTATGTTTGAAACTTATCAGAGTCTGTGTTAAAGGTATTTGATGCAGCTGGTAGTTTACTTACTAGTGTTGATGCAACAGATGTGTAGTAGGAATTAAAGCAATTTGCCACCTTAGATGTTTCGTGGCATACCTCATTATCGATAGTGAGTACTATGTTAGACCTATCTACTGGCTAATGGCTATATCCCAACTGTTTTAGTTGTTGCCAGAGCTTTCTGGGGTTATGCTTATATTCTTCAATTTTTGAGCAATAGTGCTTTGCCTTTGCTCCTTTTATAAGCCTCTGTACTCTGTTCCTCACCCTTTGGAATTCATTTAGTGCTGCAATATCCTGTCTGTTTGCTTTAAATCTTTTTAGCAGCTGGTCTCTGAATTTCATATTATCTAATATCTCAGTAGTCATCCAGGGTTCAGTTCTTCGTTTAATCCTAACCTCTTTAACTGGTGCAATATTATTAAGAATGGTAGTGAACATTGTTTCGAATTTTTCCCAGGCATCGTTTACGTCCGTGCAACTTGTTATCTCTGTCCAGTCACAATTGTGTAGCCTATTTACCAGTGTTTCTTTACTGTAGTTTCTAGTTGACCTCATTTTTATTGTCCTGTGTAGGCCTATCCTATCCCTAGTGATTTTCCTGGTGCAGTAAATGATGAAATGATCACTAAGACCTGTGGTAATGACGCCTGACTGACTAATGTTCTCAGCGCGGTTGCAAAGTATGTGGTCAATTAGGGTGGCTGAGAACTGTGTGATCCGGGTTGGTTTATTAATTAGTTGGGTGTAGCTATTTAATCCTAGAATTTGCTTATACCTTTTGCATAGCCCGTTATTCTGTTGCTGAAAACAGATATTGAAGTCGCCCAGTATTATTGTTTCGCAATTGCTTTCAACTCCGGACAAGACTCTGGAAAAGTCTTCTAAGAACTGGTCCTGGGTAGGAGGGCGGTAACTAGTTCCTACTAAGATGGGTTTGGTCTTAGGAAGCAGCACTTCAAACCATAGAATCTCCAGTTTATTGTTATTTAAATCAGGTCTTGGGTTGTAAGCTAAGTCATTTCTAATGTAGGCACATACTCCACCGCCCTTTCTGTTCCTATCTAAGCGTTTTATATTGTAACCTTCTATTTTGACCTCGTCGTCAGTCACCGTATCATCCAACCAAGATTCAGAGATGGTTATAACTGCCGCCCTAATTTTGTTAGCTAGAATCCTAATCTCTGCCAATTTAGGAAGAAGTGATCTTGCATTGACATGAATAAAGTGAAGGCCTGTTTTCATAAAACAATCATAATCATCAATATATGGCAATGGGTCATTTGTATTAAAATTAGGTAAATCAATGTCATCACTGCTAAAGGGTAACTGTGCCAAAGTGCATTTGTTACACACAAAATGAATTCTGGCACCGTTGCTATAATTGTACATACATCCATCATGCACCCACCCCTTACACATTTTACATAAGGTGCCTTTTCTGTTTTTCATGCGTACTTTAGTACAGTGTATGCATCTGTTTGGTAGTGTTTGAGATAATAATGGCTGTATTGTCTCACATTGACCTATGTATGCATTACATATGGAGTTAAGGTTATCATCCCTAGCTACTAGACCGTCATTATTGCCGTCATTTATCTGTCTGTTTTGCCTCTGCACAATAGTTTGAGGTCCTGGATTAATTTGGATATCACCACTTAAGAGCGCTACAATAAGAGCTGTGTGCCATTGTTTTTGTTTGGGTATGCGGTGTTGCCATACCTTGCGGCGATAGTGAGGTTTACTTTTCTGGTAGGATGGCAACTGTTGGGCTTTTACTGTCCAGGGCGCTGTTACTCCATTCACCTTTTCCAACCCCCATGACTGATTTCTTTCTTCATGGAATTGAAGAAGAAATATAAATATAATTATGGCAGCCTGTACCCCTCTAATGCCTGCCATTTTCACTCTTCGCTCTTTTACTCATACACAATAATATTTATTTCTCTTTTCCAGTCCCTAGTACACTTAGTATCTGCTTTAATTACACTGAATTACTAGTAAAATTTCCTCTTCAAAACCCTCTTCACTGCTCACTTTTCCCTTAACTTCACAAAACCCTTACAGTTGACCTCTTCAAAACCCTCTTCACTGCTCACTTTTCCCTTAACTTCACAACACCCTTACATTTAACCCCTTATTCACCCTCCCCTACCCACCTCACTTCACAGTCTGGCTTCACCAACTAACTTCTAACTCCTTTCCATTCTGGTAGACCAGAAAGGTTTAATCAGTGGTTTTATCCTTCCAAATCCCCCTCAATTCCATTTATCGGGGGTTGTGTCGTGTTGTTGTCTCCTGACCTGTTTTGCTGACTCAGCCATTTTTAAAACACTGAGGGGAGTAACACCACCTGACTTTCCTTGAGTTTATAGATATATTTGGCTTTTTCTGCTATGATTCTCTCACTTACACTGGTCAGCTGAATATAGGTCAGCTGCTAAAATATTAACCTTGACTATTTACCTATTCACTTCTTTCCCACGACTGGCACTGAGGGATAACCGTCCTATACCTTGGAGTTTTATACTGTTGATTTGACGATGTCTCCTGTGTTTCCCTCTCGTTAGCACTGGTACAGGTGATATGATGGTGGTACAGATATGATGCTACTGTCAACAGATGAACGTCAGTAAAGATGAGAATTTCACTTGGCTAGTTGTACGTCTGGCAGTAGCTGCTGTTTGAGTGCCGGTCAGCCATGTTTAAAGGCTCAAATCTTTCCCTCGTTTGGCACTGACGAAAAAAGTCCTACAGACCTGGCATTTCCTTGGAGATTTAGTTGATCAGGATTTCTGCCATGTTGTCATGATTGTAGACATTGTGGGGCATACGATTGTAGACATCCATTTCTGTCTGCTAGTTTCATATTCCGGGCACTCAGGTGCTGCCCTCTCTCGGCCTGCCCAGGTCAGTGGGACGCTGGTCCCACTCGCTCTCACTTCACGGCCTACTGACTCGAAAGGTACAACTGCTCCCCTCCACGGACTGGCTATTGGTCATTCCCTTGTTGTGATAGAAACACAGGCCTTATCTCTAGGCTTTATTAAACATAGAATCTTCAGAGTACTTCTGCAACAACAAAATATAATGACTAGTTCATCTAATAACTGCTGCTTCAGGAAGGGTGATGTCTTCCATATGTCAAGAGAAAAGTTATAACTTCAGGCCACATATTTTAAGCTCACCATGTAATCTGCATCACTAATATACGGATATAAGAGAGGAGAATCACACACCATGTGTTGGAGCCCATGACACACCAAACTGTTGTTGTTGTTGTTAAGGGCCCCGAGAGGTGGTGCAGTATTATCCTGCTGCTGCTCCCCACAGGAGCAGTATCACTACAATCTCCCCCTTCTAAAATATCAGAGACAGTAATCTCCCAAACTGTTAGGTAGACGACGTATGCGTCCCGACCTTCGTAGCCCAGCTTCTTCACCAGGTTCAATATTTTCCAGTTGGGTTTGACTAACTGCTGGAGCAGAATCCCCTATTTCCATAGGGGTAGTCTCAAGGGGCTTTCCAGGAGAACACGAGGCGTCTTTCGCATCTATTGGTGTATCTTGAGATTCCACACTAACAGGGATTTCAACTGGGGCTAAATGTCTTGCAGATACTGTAGTCTCTTCTCCATTTTGGTAGCAAATGTGGGCGTAATGTGGATTAGCTTGCAGGAGCTCTACCTTTTCCACTAAAGGATCTGTCTTGTTCATCCTACGGTGACTCTTCAGGAGAATTTGTCCAGCATGACATAACCAAGTGGGCACAGAGGCTCCTATAGTGGAACGATGTGAATAGTTGAAGAGTCTTTCATGAGGGGTTGCATTAGTAGCTGTGCACAGCAATGATCTAATAGAGTGAAGAACATCAGGCAGGACAGTTTGCCAGTGTTGATCAGGTAGATTGGGCGATTTTACTGTCATTGTTACTGCCTTCCATATAGTACCATTTAACCGCTCCACTTGATCATTGCCTTGAGGGTTGTAGCTTGTTGTTCTGCTGCAGGAAATACCTTTGCTAGCCAAAAACTCCTGAAGTTCGTTAGTCATGAACGAGGATCCCCTGTCTGAATGGATATAGGAGGGCATACCAAAAATAGAGAATAATTGTGAAAGACAACTAATAACAGTTGAAGCAGTCATATTTCCACAGGGGAACACGAAGGGAAACCTTGAATATTCATCTACTATGTTAAGGAACTATCTATTCTGATTTATGCTTGGTAGAGGTCCTTTGAAATCTATATTCAGTCTCTCGAAAGGCTGGGTGGATTTTATGATATGAGTCTTCTCTGGCTGATGAGAGTTTGGCTTGCACTCTGCACATACTCTGCATGCTCTGATCTCTTGTCGCACATCTTCCACTGAGTAGGGCATGTTCTTTGATTTGACAAAATGGTACAGGCGCGTAACTCCTGGGTGACACAAAGCCTTGTGGAGCGCTGAGGGTGATTGCAAATCATGACATGCTGCTCCACAGTGGGACCTAGAGAATGCATCAGGTGAGATGTTCTCTTGACCTGGTCGGTACAGAATATCAAACTCATAACACGATAGTTCCATCCTCCAGCATAATATCTTGTCATTCTTTATCCTACTTTTGTGCTTCTTGTCGAACATATACGTCATGGACCATTGGTCAGTTCTTATGGTGAAATGTCTGCCAGTTAAATAATGCCTCCAATGGCGAACTGCTTCTATGATGGCCTGGGCTTCCTTTTCTACAGCAGCGTAACACTTCTCAGATCCTTGAAAAGTTCTTGAAAAGAAGGCTACTGGTCGTCCTGCCTGAGATAAGACTGCAGCAATGGCAATGTCAGATGCATCCGTTTCCACTTCGAATGGTAGGGACTCATCAATGGCTTGAACTACTGAGTTTTCAATGTCCTGTTGAGAGTATGGAAAGCGGCTTCTGCTTCCTTTGTCACAGGAAATATCGTGGTAGCACTCAATGGGCGGACTTTACTTAAATAGTTGTAGATCCATTGTGAGTAATAAACAGAGACCAGAGTTCTTCGGAGTGACTTTTGTCTTTAGGCATTGGAAGTTCCCATAGAGGTCGTAGTCGTTCACTGTCTGGGAATATTGAACCTCCTTCCACTACATAACCAAGGATGCTAAGCCTTTTAGTTGAAAAAGTGCACTTTTCTTCATAGTAACTGATATTTTTCTTCTTGGCGGCTTCCAAAAACTTATCAAAGTTTGTATCATGTTCCTCCTGGGTCTTGCCACAAATGGTAACATTATCTAAATATGCACAAGTTCCCATGAGTTGCTCTTCCTGAATGAGTGAGTCCATAATTCGTTGGAAGCAGCTACCCCATTGGTGACTCCAAAAGGGATTCTGGTAAACTGATACAGGCCATCACTAGCCTGAAATGCTGTGTATGGTTTATCTTCATTCCTTATAGGGACTTGATGATAGGAACTCCGTAGATCAGTTGCGCTAAACACATAGTACTGAGCAATTTTGTTCACTGTATCGTCAATTCGAGGTAGAGGGCACCCATCAAGAAGTGTAAATTTGTTGATTGTCTCAGAATAGTCGATAGCCAGTCTCCGTTTTCTATAATCATCCTTAACAAAAACAACCTGTGCACGCCAAGAGGAATTACTCGGTTCTATAATACCCTCCTTCAGCAGCCTCTGAGTTTCTTTCTCAATGAACGTCCGATCCTCATAAGAATAGCGGCGTGACTTAGATGATATAGGATGGCAATCCATGGTAAGATTTGCAAACAGCTCTTGTGGGTCTACCCTTAAGTGCTAAGTCCACAGACAACAAGAGGAGGCAGTTCACCTCCATATGTTAAGGTAACACTACCATGCAGCTTCTGAAAGCCCTGACCAAGGATAACATCAGAGCACAATTGTGGCAGAATAGCTAAATGTACATCTTGATAATCCTTTTCATTAACTCTGAGGTTTACCTTACAAAACCGTAAGGTCTGAATGGAGAGAGATGTTGATGCCATGGAAACGGTACCTCATAAGTGATGTACAGTCAAGGAGTGGCGTTTAACTAAGTCAAGGTTGATGAAATTCTCTGAACTGCCACTATCAATAAGACCATCTACTTCTGTTCCTTTGATGAATACTTTCACAACTGCCTTTGACAGTGGATTTGGAGTAGCTGCAGAAGTCACTGTTGCTAGAGTCGGATGATCACTAGAATGTGTGTGGAAGCACTAGCTCTTGTTGATGCCTTAGCACGACATATTTTAGCAAATTGACCTTTCTTGTGGCATTTATGGCACATTGCTTTACGAGCGGGACACTGTGGACCTGGATGTCTTGAAAAACCACAAAAGAAACACACTGTACCTGCCGCTGCTGTCACCTGAGGCAGGTTCCACAGTAACTTCATTGCCAGAGTCTTGTTCAGGAATTACAGCACTTACCACTCGAGAAGGTTGGTTGGTACTTCATAATACTTCAGAATTCTTCTGGGCTGAATCTAGAGCTCTTGCCTGGTCAAAGGCAGTGGCTAAGTCGGGAGTTTTATTCTCCAATAAACGTTGCCTTATTATTGGTGATTGCAGGCCACTGATAAAAGCATCCCTGATGGACTCTTCACAATACTGAGCAGCTGTCACTGCTTGGAAGTGACAATCCTTACCTAAAATTTTCAGTGCGTGCTTGAAGGTATTCCTCTAAGGATTCACCAATCTGCTGGCGGCGAGTTGCAAGGCGATAGCGTGCAAAGATTTCATTTATAGGTTTAATATACTGAGACTTGAGGGTTTTGATAGCATTTTCATAGGTATTACACTCAGAAATAGCCTCATATTTTAGGTGACACAAAATTGATGAGCAGACTTAGTTTATCTAGATCTTGCTCAGGAAGGGCTCCCAAGAAGTTTTCGAAAGTCTTAAACCAGTGCTTCCATTCCTGAGAAGCTGCTGATAAGCTGGGGTCACAGTCTAGCCTCTCAGGTTTCAGTAAACGCTCCATGTTGTGATGTAGTCTAGCTCAGGATCACCATCAGGTAGCCCAGGATTCTATGTTCAATAAATTATTGTGATAGAAACAAAGGCCTTATCTCCAGGCTTCATTGAACATAGAATCTTCATAGTACTTCTGCAACAACAAAATATAATGACTAGTATATCTAATAACTGCTGCTGCAGGAAGGGTGATGTCTTCCATATGTCTAGAGAAAAGTTTAACTACAGGCCACATATTTTAAACTCACCATGTAATCTGCATCACTAATATATGGATATAAGAGTGGAGAACCACACACCATGTGTTGGCGCCCATGACACACCAAACTGTTGTTGTTGTTAAGGGCCCCGAGAGGTGGTGCAGTATTATCCTGCTGCTGCTCCCCACAGGAGCAGTATCACTACATCCCTCATTTTGCCCGTTGTGTACTCACTCCTATCCAATTAAAGCCAAACTAGGCCACGGCCATATCTTTCCTACCTACGCTACCCCCATTGGCATTAAACCATTGTTCAACAGCAAGAACAGCAATAACAGTGGTGACAGCAGAGTCAAGGGCAGAGTGAGCCTACTCGGGGTGGAGGAGTCGACGCCAGTCAACATCATTGGTCGACGCCAGTCAACATCATTCGTCGTCATCCAACGCAACTGCTGGTTTAAGGACTTATCTGTTACTCCCAGTGTCTTGACGGGGCCTGAGATAGATCATAGGCGCCACGGCATCATATCCTGCTTTAGCAGTCACGTGTTCACCTCATCGTCCTCTCTACAGTTCCTCAACACTTTCCAGCACCTTTCTCCTGCCTCCTACAGCGTCCCTACGCTGAATTGTTCAGTTTCAGTTATCAGTATACACTTCGTACATTTTGCCATTTACCCACAGGCTTCTTGCATTTTGTGCATTTATTATGCACTCCTGCACTTTTAAATTCCAGCATATTAATCTGCATCTTACACCTTAGTTGTCATTGCCTTAAACTGTTCAATGTTAACCACTTATACAATTTCTTTTCACATACAGTTTGCAGGTAATTCCTGTGTGCTGTTATTTTGATAGTTGCACCTGCAAGTTAGCCACAGATTGATGAAATTGAGACACATATGCAACATCTGGGTATCTTTATTGTAGACGTTTCGCCATCCAGTGGCTTTATCAATACAAATTGCAGGACATAACTTGAAGACAGGAGAACTATGTACAGAAGATGAGGTAATCAGTCCCTCAACCTAGCTGTAGGTGCGAAGAGCACCATAGTCGTGGAGATACTGAAGCAGAAGCAAGGCGCCTGACGCTTATGTAGTAACGTCAGGTGGAAATGGGACGGGTAGCAGACGAGGGCATAGTCACTGGTAGGCGGGATTCCCCAGTGGAAGTAGGTCCTACCCAGTGACTATGCCCTCGTCTGCTACCCGTCCCATTTCCACCTGACGTTACTATGTAAGCGTCAGGCGCCTTGCTTCTGCTTCAGTATCTCCACGACTATGGTGTTCTTCGCACCTACAGCTAGGCTGAGGGACTGATTACCTCATCTTCTGTACATAGTTCTCCTGTCTTCAAGTTACGTCCTGGAATTTGTATTGATAAAGCCACTGGATGGCGAAACGTCTACAATGAAGATACCCAGATGTTGCACATGTGTCTCAATTTCATCTTGTCGGTATTGTATACCATTCTTGTATAGCCACAGATTGTTGACAACCCTGCACAGTTTTGTTTGCTAGTGTGTTTTTTTTAAGTGTAATTTCTAAGTTCTTCGGTATTAGTTTGTTTACTCAACCTGCAGTGATACAATTTGTAATTTCTAAGTTCTTCTATTAGTTTGTTTACTCCCTGTGATACAATTTTGCTAGCCCCGTGCGCGTCCCCCATTTATTTTTTTTGCTCCACATATATTCTATGTTTTATCTATATTCTATGTTTTATCTGTATTCTATGTTTTATCTGCTATTATTCACCAATGTGTATTGCATTTTGCTATTGTTTATGCCCTTGTCATTGAGTGCATTTTTGGGAACCTGCTTATTTACAATTAATTACCAAAATTGTTTGTGAAGTTCATTAATTTTTGATCCAGAGATTGTGTAATTTTTGCTTTTGCAAGTGTACACCCTGCTAACACCAGTGTACACCCTGCTAACACCAGTGTACACCCTGCTGTGTACTAACACCAGTGTACACCATGTGCTAACACCAGTGTTGCTATGTATGCTGTGTACATGCTTTAATATTATTTTTAATAATTTGCACTTTTATTAATTTTGTTTTGTGCGCAGTATAGCATTTTTTGATACAGTGAATTTCTGTGATTTTTGGCACTATTTCATACACTGATATCATTGCTGTGTCAACCTCCCTTGATGCAAGTGAATTTTTTTTTTTTTTTTTTGCATTCCAAATTGCAACCTTTTGCTACGTGTTGAGAAAGCTTGCATCACAGTTCAGTGCACACCATTTCTTGCTCTGATCTGTTTACCTTCTTCGTGACCTGCTCTGCGTTTGAACAGTTAACGTCATGACTCAGACACGCAGTGGCCGTAACGTTAGTCCAGTCCCTGCTGACGCTGGCAATGGTGTCTCAGCCGTCGTCACCACGTGGAGGGAGGGTGAAGCCCCCCTGACAGTTGGTCAAGTCGTGGCTGAAGTCTCAACCACTAGTGGGTCGGCTAATCATCCATACCCGACCCTTCTTTTTGACGGGCGTTCGAATAGGTTAGAGCCATGGCTGCAGTCAGTCGAGACGACTGTTAAGGATCAGTACGATAGTCCCTCTGATGCACAGTACATCCGTGCTGCTGTTGCAGCAGTGGATCTCACCCAGGATGATGTAGGTTCCTTTGTGCAGCTCGATCGCGTTTGTGAGATTCAATCTTGGGTTGCGCTTAAGGAGAAATTTAGACGCTATTTTCGGCGTAGTCGCCAATGCCACTACCTTGAGATTTTGACCAGCGTCTTGGCCGAGTGCCAGTACAGGCACGAAAGCCCCCTGACTTGCATTTCCCGTTTTGAGCAAGCCACTAAAGATTTTGGAGATGCGATACGTTCCACTAAGTGGGTGACTGACGATGATAGTATCAAGGTTAAAGACATCGTCCCCATGCTCGCCTTAGGCATCATGCAGAGGGATGGACCCAAGTCTCAGGGTGCCATCGATGCGTTAGGGCTCGGCCCTGAGCACACAGTCCTGGGTGCATATCTCAGTAGTAGTAACCAGTTACCAGTAACCAGTGTACCAGTAGATGACTCACTACCAACCGTCTCTGCCTGAGTCACTGTCTGTATTCATATTGTGCTGACCACAGCAGTATTCAAAGACCCCCTCACATATGGGTACTGTTATCATGTGGGAGTTCGATACGTGGATTAGGGAAGAAATACTCACGTAGGCTGTTATTACTTATAATTGCTGTTATGTGGAGAGAGCCCGCAGCCGTTACCTGTCTCCTTGGTTACACTCGTAAAACTGACTAGCCGGCTGGCCAGTACCCCGTAGTGGGTCTTTTGAAATAATGTCAGCTCAGCACAGACCGTGACTCAAGACGGTTGGTCGTTGAGTCAACGGACAGGTTACTGGTAACTGGTTACTACTACTGAGACTGGTAACTGGTTACAATTAATTGTCCTGATAGTTACCCTAAGAGACGTCGTACTGATGAGGAGTACTCAGATCTTCCCTACTGTAATTATCATAGAATACATGGACATGACACATCTGAGTGTAATGCTCTCTATAACCTTCAGTACTCTAGATCTTTCCGTGGTCGTTCCAACCGCAGAACCCGTCGAGGAAACAGATCTCGTGGTTATCAAACTAACCAGAACCAGGCTCATTCTTTCAGTTATCAAACTAACCAGAACCAGGCTCATTCTTTCAATTATCAAACTAACCAGAACCAGGCTCGTTCTTCCCAGTCGGGGGAATTCGAGCGCCCCAGTCAAACCGCCCCATGGTGACAGTAGGTGATAATGAGTACACCATCCCCGTTCACAATTCCTTTGAAGCCTTAAGCAGTCTCGAGAATGACAACCCTGCTGATGATGTTGCTTCACATGTCTCTGACACAGATGATTTTGGGGATGGGGTAGAACAAGTCTTTTCTGATGATAATCCACCTTTTTGTTTGCACATAACTTCCAATGCAACCATAGGCCCTATAGTGCAAGCATCTGTTTATAATGCGCCCGTCCAATTGTTCATGGACTCTGGTGCGCAAATCAATATTATTAGGTCTAGTTTGTTTAAGGATAAGAAGTTACGACATGTCCTTCTCGTAGAACCGACTCCTGTGTCCTCCCTTAGTGGAGTATCTGGTTCTCACCTGCGTGTCCGAGGTACGACTGCCCTAACCTTTTCTATCCAAGGTAGAGACTTCACTGTTTCCTTCCTTGTTGTCGATCAGATTACTTTCCCTGGTGACCTTCTACTCGGATTTGCTTCCATGCGAGACTTACGCATTGTGCTCGACCCTTATCGATGGCATGCACAAATTGACGACTTTATCGTTCCATTCTGGGGTTACCAGCTTGGATCCGAAATCTGTTATACTGCTGCAGAGTATGATGTACGGATTAAGTCCTTACAAGCTAATGCATTCTCCAGTAGCGTACCCAAGCGGTCAGGCACTGGTAATTCTGTCACTCCCATCAGTGTTCCACCTATACCTTCAGAATTGCAGGATAGTCCGATGCCTCAAGTGTCCGAGGACGCTCAGATTGCCTTGAGTGCTCAACCTATCCCTGCAATGCCTGCTAGTTCGAGTAGTAGTTTCTCCACAGGGGACGCCTTGTCGGAAAACAATTACTTGCAACTAGTAATGCCATCTCTTGTTGATGTCACATGCCGTCTGCAGAAAGACGTTTCTGTTGCGGCTAGTGCTCTCACTAGAGTGTCTGTAGTTGTTCCTAGTGTTCCAGATGGTGATAACGTCCTAGTTGACAGTGATTCCTGCAAAGTAAAAGGTCTATTTGTTGAACCATCCTTACATGTTGTAAGAGATAGTAAGATCCATTTCTACCTGGCCAACACTTCTGGTCACAGTGTTCGCCTCAGAGCAAATACCAATCTTGTTGACCTTGTTCACTATCCTTACCCTGTTCAGGTAGAGGATGAGTTGTCACCTGACCAGTGGGTCGGTGCTATTTCTGCCGGGGAGACCTCATCCACTTCACTGGATCAATCTGTTCCACCAGTTGAGGAGAAAGACTTAGCTCCCACTGACTTCCCAGATGCAGTCAAGCGTTTGTTGACTCTGTTGAACAAACGTCGTAAAGCCATTGCTTTACCAGGTGAGAAGATGGGTATAACGAACTTATTGTCCCATCGTATTCCACTTGAACCTGGTACTAGACCTATCTACATACCTGCGTACAGAATGCCTCATTCACAAGTTGCTGTCGCAGAAGAATTGATCAATCAAATGCTTGATGATGGAGTTATTGCACCTAGCAATTCACCTTGGAATGCACCCTTGATACTAGTACCTAAGAAGGATGGTACTTGGCGTCCAGTAATTGACTTTAGGAAGTTAAACGCAAAAACCATTCCAGATCGCTTTCCACTCCCTGTACTGGGTGATCTTTTACGTAATATCGGAGATAACAAAGTCTTTTCAACCCTGGATTTGTTACAAGGGTTTTGGCAAGTCCCTCTTCACGAGGACAGCCAAGAACTAACTGCATTCTCCACTCCTACAGGTCATTATCACTTCCTCCGTATGGCCTTTGGATTACGATCTTCCCCTATCACGTTCTCAAGGCTCATGACTAATATCTTTAGAGGTCTCATAGGTAATGCACTTATGGTGTACTTAGATGACGTAATCGTCATGTCTAAAGACGTGGATACACACTTGAAAAGACTTGATGTAGTACTTGGTAAGCTTGAAGAAGCCAATTTAAAGATCAAACTGTCAAAATGTCAATTTTTCAGATCAGAAATTAAGTTTCTTGGTCACGTAGTCACTCCTAGAGGGGTTACGACTGACCAAAGTAAAGTAACTGCAGTACTAAATTTTCCAACTCCCAAAACTGCTGATGCCGTAAGATCCTTTGTGGGCTTAGCAGGTTTTTATAGATCTTTCATTGCCAATTTTTCTTCCATAGCTGTTCCTCTAACTGAGTTGCTTAAGAAAGATGCTCCTTTTGTTTGGACCTTCCGTCAAGAAAGAGCATTCCAAACTCTAAAAGAAAAGCTAACTTCAGCTCCAATTTTGAAATTTCCAGATTTTTCTAAGCCCTTCTATCTGACAACTGATGCTAGTTCAATTGGCATAGGTGCCGTACTAGCTCAGAAGACCGATGGCAAGTACAACGCAGTTGCATTTGCTAGCCGAGTCCTTACGAAGGCTGAACGTAATTATACAGTAACTGAGCAAGAAGCTTTACCTGGGCGGCCAGTCAGTTATACGAGAGAGAGCAGAGAGGCAGGCAGGCTGTTTGGGCGCTCCCCACATTATCCGTAATATACGTACTACCAACCTACGTGAGTATTACTTTACCCTATCCACGTGTTCGAACCCCACATGATAAATGGTGGCAGCGATGGGATGCGAACCCACGCCTCTGAAGAGACTGGTGCCTCAAGTGTCCGGGGACACTCAGACTGCCTTGAGTGCACAGCCTATCCCTGCAGTGTCTGCTAGTTTGAGTAGTAGTTTCTCCACAGGGGATGCCTTGTCAGAAAATGATTACTTGAAACTAGTAATGCCATCTCTTGTTGATGTCACATGCCGTCTGCAGAAAGACGTTTCTGTCGCAGCTAGTGCCCTCACTAGAGTGTCTGTAGTTGTTAGTGTTCCAGATGGTGATAACGTCCTAGTTGACAGTGATTCTTGCAAAGTAAAAGGCCTATTTGTTGAACCATCCTTACATGTTGTAAGAGATAGTAAGATCCATTTCTTCCTAGCTAACACTTCTGGTCACAGTTTTCATCTCAGAGCCAATACCAATCTTGTTGACCTTGTTCACTATCCTTACCCTGTTCAGGTAGAGGATGAGTTGTCACCTGACCAGTGGGTCAGTGCTATTTCTGCCGGGGAGACCTCATCCCTTCACTGCCGTGACGACAGTGAAGGGACTTGAGCTAGAGTTCATCACGGCCACGCTAGCTGGAGATTCGTCTGTAAAAACTTGCATTTGTGGTCACAGAGGTGCCTGTGCTAACTTTCCTATGGTGTAGAAATATACCTAGTTGGATGAATCTTATTGTGGCTAGCTGGTCTAGTGGCTAACGCGACGGGCTGGAGTTTTGAGACTCTATGACCGCGGGTTCAATCCCGGCCGGGGGTATGGTTTATTTGCAATCGTGTCATTACGATTTCTTGAGTCATGTTGACGGCAGTGAAGGGACTTGAGCTAGAGTTCGTCACGGCCACGCTAGCTGGAGATTCGTCTGTTAAAACTTGCATTTGTGGTCACAGAGGTGCCTGTGCTAACTTTCCTATGGTGTAGAAATATACCTAGTTGGATGAATCTTATTGTGGCTAGCTGGTCTAGTGGCTAACGCGACGGGCTGGAGTTTTGAGACTCTATGACCGCGGGTTCAATCCCGGCCGGGGGTATGATTCCAGGGATTTCGTCGGCCTGTCATGCCTTCACGTTCGGTATGACAACCCATGTGGACCGCTCGTTGAGTCTACTGTTCACCGTAAGCCTGTTCAGCTTTTCCTCGATACAGGTTCGGTGGTTAACATCGTTCGTTCCACTCTCTTCCGTGATATTGACCTTCACGCGGCCATGTTGACGGAGCCGTCAATCATTCAGACCTTGAGAGAAGTCTCAGGTAGTCCTCTTGCGGTCCGGGGTCACAAGTTGTCCGCAAAATTCTTAGTTGCTGATGATATTGTTTTCCCTGGCGACCTGCTTATAGGGTTTAAAACCATGACAGACCTTAGGATCCACTTAGATCCACCTGAGTGGAAAGCAGATTTTAATGGAGTGGATGTGCCCTTCTGGGGCGTGCGCTTAGGATCCACTATGTGCTACTTTGTCTCGGATTATGCACACTATCTGGAATCATTGGAAACCGATGGTTTCCATAGCACATTCTCCCCGAGGTCAGTCTCTTGCCCTGATCAACCTCTTAAGAGAGCTCGTTGCTCGTCACCTCCTGGCCATTAGTGCTTAGTTACCAGTGAAACCCTATCTTGGGACGCCCAGTCTATCCTTTACTCTAACTCTAGCGTGTTTGTAGAGAACAGCAGTTGTCAAGCCACAGTATCCCTGTCGGCAGGCGACTGTCTGACTCGTGTCATGGCATCAGAGAGCAGAGTTACTGCTTGAACAAAGTATGACGTCATTTTGTCAGCTAACTCGCTCACTCCTGTTATATTTTATGTGAGTAGAGCTTTTGAAGGAGACCATGTGCTGGGTTACAACGACACGTGCCGAGTCAAGGGCCTCTCCCTTGAACTGTCCTTGCACACAGTGCAACGTGGTAAGTTGCAAGTCCTTGTTGTCAACATGCACAGTCGAGAATTTCCCATGCTGAAGGATACCTCACTTGTCGATCTTGTCAGATTCCCTCTCCCAGTGAGAGTGGAGGGTGAAGTCCCAGCTGACCTCCTCATAAGTGCAGTTCTCCCAGGTGAGTCTGCTGCTGACTCTTCCAACACCCGGCCAGTGCAGGAAGATGATCTAGCTATGACAGACTACCCTGAAGAGGTCCCAAAACTTCACCAGGTTCTCAATCATGCACGTTCTGCAGTAGCACTAGATGGTGAGTCGATGGGTTTGACCCCACTGATCTCTCACCGTATACCACTTGACAAAGGTACTAAACCCATTTAGGTACTTGCTTATCGCATGCACAAAGAGTCTTCGCCGAAGAACTCATTACAAGGATGCTCTGTGATGGTGTTATTGAGGAGTCCAATTTCCCATGAAATGCTCCTCTCATTCAGGTTCCCAAGAAAGATGGAACCTGGCGACCTGTTATCGATTACAGGAAACTGAATGCGTGTACAATCCCAGACCAATTTCCGTTGCCAGTTCTGAACGACCTGTTGCAGAACATCGGTGATAATAAGGTCCTTTCGACTCTTGATCTTCTTCAAGGGTTCTGGCAGATCCCCCTCGATGACCAGAGCAAAGAGTTGACAGCTTTCTTTATGGCAACCGGCCATTACCAGTTCAGGAGGATGCCCTTCGGCTTGTGCGGAAGCCCAATCACGTTCAGTCGTTTGATGACGACAATTTTCCTTGCTCTCTTAGGTGGCACGCTCATGGTCTACCTAGATGATCTCATAGTCATGTTGCAAGATGTCCCGACTTATCTCGAGAAACTTGACAGGGTATTGGACAAGCTAGCTCAGGCAAACCTTAAGGTAAGCTCTCCAAATGTCATTTCCTCCGGAAGGAAATAAAATTTCTGAGTCACGTAGTGACTCAGAATGGTATAAAGATGGACGAGTCTAAAATCTCGGCTGTGCAGAAATTCCCCAGACCCATGACGGTGGATGCAGTTCGGTCCTTCATAGGCCTGGCGGGTTTCTACCGCACCTTTATCGCAGGTTTCTCCACCATTGCTGCACCCCTGACACACTTACTCTAGAAGGACGCCCCTTTTGAGTGGACATGTGATCAGGAACGAGCTTTTGTCACTCTCAAGAACAAGTTAACATCAGCCCCAGTCCTTAGATTCCCTGATTTCACCAAGGCGTTTACCTAGGCGACTGATGCCAGCAAAGTTGGCATCGGTGCAGTCTTGTTGCAGGAGTCTAATGGAAAAGCAACAGCCTATTGCCTATGCCAGCCATGTCCTTACTAAAGCAGAAGTCAATTACTCAGTGACAGACCTAGAAGCTTTAGCCTTGAGTCATTTTCGAGATATCTACCATTACCCTATCAAGATTTATACGGATCATCTACCTTTATTGGCCCATTTCGCTAATAAGAACCTCTCTGGAAAGCATGCTCGGTGGTCCTGAAATTTGTTATGTCCTAGGTAAGCTAGGTAGCTGATGCCCTGTCGAGGCATATAGCATTCGCGAGTGTCGACAACTCGTTCTCTGTTGAGGATCTTGAGAGAGCCCAACGGCAGGACCCTGTGTGGTCACCAGTGCTTCGTTTCCTGACCAAGGAGGACGTTGACCTACAGGTCAAATCTCCCGTTCCACTGAAGGATTTGGTGGTCAACCAAGGGGTACTGTGCCATGTTGCACAGCTGGTGGACCCCGGCAGAACCGTATACCAACTGGTGATACCGGAGTCCCTGGTGCCAGCTACTCTCAGGTTGATCCACGATGTCCCAGGTGCAGCGCACCCCGGGAAGGACCGCAGCATCAAACAGGCACGAATAAAATATTTCTGGCCCAAGATGGCAGCGGACATTGCCAAGTATGTACACCAGTGTGTTGTTTGCCTACAGCACAAGGGTACAGTTACAGGTCCTAACCCCATTCTAAAGTATCCCATTACTAAGGAGCCCTGGGAGAGAACTTCTGTTGACCTGTTGACGAACTTCTCGACCTCGGAGAAGGGAAATAAGCACCTGCTTGTAATGGTAAATAACTTGACGCAGTAAAGTGAATTAGTACCCATTCCTGACAAAACTGCCAAGACTGTTGCTAATGCTTTCCGTGAGCATGCCTCGACCTACTTACGACACTGATAACCCCAGTGTAGTAAAGATGTGGACCACGCAGCTTATTTTCCAGTGGGTACGAGAGAACCTTATGAAAGCTACTGATAGGTTCACGTCTGATCGCAATGCTCTGGCCAAGGAAAGCAAAGTGGAACCAGGTTGCAAAGTTATGTTGCTCAACCCAGCGCAGACCCTAGGTATTACCTGAATTTTACCTGGAGAGAGTTCCGGGGGTCAACGCCCCCACAGCCCGATCTGTGACCAGGCCTCCTGGTGGATAAGAGCCTGATCAACCAGGTTGTTACTGCTGGCAGCACGCAATCCAACGTATGAACCACAGCCCGGCTGCTCAGGTACCTACTTTAGGTGCTTGTCCAGTGCCTGCTTGAAGACAGCCAGGGGTCTATTGGTAATACTCCTTTTGTATGCTGGGAGGCAGTTGAACAGTCTTGGGACCCTGACACTTATTGTATTGTCTCTTAACGTGCTAGTGACACCACTGCTTTTCATTGGGGGGATGTTGCATCGTCTGCCGAGTCTTTTGCTTTCGTTGTGAGTGATTTTCGTGTGCAAGTTCGGCACTAG